>NW_025959092.1:0-61075 GCF_023159225.1 Perognathus longimembris pacificus | reverse complement strand
TTATGGTATAACTGGGAGTCAGAATATATGTCTAGATAGTCTTCTTTGTTATCGTTCCCTCTCGCCTCTTCTCCCACTCTTCTCACCTCTTTTCCTCCTCTTCCTTCTCCCTTTTCTTCCAAAGAGCTCAATGTTCCTCACTGAAAGTGAGGAACATATTCCTTAATCTGTTAGCACTAGAAAGTTGGGGAAATGCACAATGTAACCCACTGTGATATACATCACAAACATCAACATCTCTCACCCCATCCGTCTGCCTTAAAGTCTGAGATTTTTTTAAAGCCTTTAAGTCATCCCAGTTTTTGACATGTTTCTGTGCATTTTTCATTTTTCTTTGTGCTTTTTTACTTTTTGGTGCCTGCACCAGGGCTTGTACACAGGTCCTGAGTGCTATCCTTAGCCTTTGCACTCAAGGATAGTGGTCTACCACTTGAACCACAGCTCTGTTTCCTGATTTTTTGGTGATTAATTGTAGATAAGAGACTTTCTGGTGCATGCTTTCTTTGAACCTTGATTCTCAGAAATCATTCTCTTGAGGATTACAGACATGAGCCACTGGCACCTTGCTCCTTTGAGCTTTTATTCTTCACACATACGCACATAGAGTCTTGTCAACAAGTTGCTGCTGCCATTAACTTTTTAATATAGTTATTGTTAACACTAGAGTTTTGTTGAGCAGTTAATGTTTAGCTGGCCAAATAGTATCTGCAACATAACTTTCCCCCAAATTACAATGTCCCTTAGTATCTGAAGTGGGTTGGCTCTACAACCATGTGGCTAATGAAGTTCTTTTGATATAAAACAGTATAATATTTGCATATAAACTACAAACATCCTTCATATACTTTGTCTTCTCTAGATTGCTTACAGTAAGTAATATAATTGAAATAATGTGTAACTAGATTTTATACCATATTATAGGGCATTATGACAAGAAAACAGTGTGAATGTGTTTTAGTACAGATGCACTGCTTTTCCCTTAAAGATGTACAATCTGTAATTGGTTGAATTTGCATATGCAGAGTATTTATTTGTGCATTATTTATAGAAACTATGCTGTAAGAAAGTTGGTCTTTGGTAAAATGATGATGGTTCTATGTTGAAACTGAAATGGAATCCAGGAGGAGACTGTGAGTTTTGTGTCTGCATTTAAATGACAGGCAAGATCTTGAGAAATTACTAATATTGTAGCCAATATTGACTGAGAAATCCAATGCATTTCACAGAGAGAGTGTAAATCTGGCCACATTGTAACGAGTACAACAGAAGGAAAATTGAAAGACTATCTTGTTCCCATTTGAAATGAATGTCCACTGTCATCAGGTGTTTGAGCAGGGAGTTGTGGATATCTCTTTGGCCAAGCAAAGCACATTTTATACGTGTCTGGTAGGACATGCAATAGAATGACACAGCAGCTCTACAAGCTATTGAGCTTTGTTGAGTGATAGTTTTCCCTTCCGTATATCGTTTCAAACTATGGGCTTCAAGGAAGTCTGCAACATAAAAATGACTTTTTTGTTTTGACAGACCTGGGGCTTGAACTCAGGGCCTGGGCACTGAGTATCTTTTGCTCAAGGCTGGCACTCAGCTCTACTCTGAACTATCTGGTGGTTGGAGCTTAGTGTCTTGTAGACTTTTCCTGCCCAGGCTTGCTTTGAACTGTGATCCTCAGATCTCATTTCTGAATAGCTAGGATTGTAGGCATAGGCCACCAGTACCTGACTTCCCGACTTCCTGAATTTTGCTCCTCTGTCCTCTGTCCTCCTCCTCAGGCCCCCTTCCTTCCTTCCTCCTCCTTTTTTCACCTTTCCTCTTTTTTCCCCTTCCTCCTCCTTTTTTCATCTTTCTTCTTTTTTCCCCTTTTCTTCATTGCTTTGCTTTCTGAGAGAATTCAATGATCAGCCAACCATGAAATGGGAAAATGGACCAAATAAGGCTGGATAATTTATTTGAGCCAAACAGAGGTATTATAATCTATTAAAAATATTTAGCCAAACACACTGTATTCGTGACTTTATCTCATAACCCTGCAGATTGTCTGGTAGTTGCCCAGGACCTGAGGCAGGAAGGCGGACCCATGTGCCTGAACTTTCCAGTCATGTCTTTGCAACTGGTAGTTTTTAATAAAAGAAAAACTCTAACATTGTGAAATTACATCAGTGAAGAAACCATAGCTTTTTATGTTCTTGTATATGCTTTTCTTCTGTGCAATGTTATTCAATGCCCTAAATTTCAGCTACTTTTGAGATATTTTCTTGAATGTTGAGATTAGTCTGGAAATCAGGCTAGGAATAAATGAAATGCTGGTGTGGTAATAAAATTTATGTTACCATTTTATGAATATGAAAATGTCTAATTGTTATAACACAAGGTATCTTTGGATTAAGAAGTCTAGGACATTTTATTTTTTTACACCTTTTTTTTAAAGCAGGAAAACCTTTGCTTCTACCATCAGTCTTGAAGCAGAAATCCCAGAAAAAAGAATTTTATAATCAGTCACAAAGAATTCCTACACGCATCATGTATCCCTTCCTCATCATTTCCCATTTCTTAGGAGTCTCCACATTGTTTAATTGTAATCATGTGCAACTAGCATTTTAAAGCTTCACACTGCTTTCACATTTATGGGATATGATGAGAAGATTAAGAATGGTTGAAACTCAAGAGTAAATACAGGAAACTTAAGAGTAGATGTAGAAATGTGACTCCACCAGGCTTTCATGGAGCACACATTACCCCAGTGGGCTTCATGTTGTGGCCATCCATGTATAGAAGAACAAACTAGAAGGTGCACTCTCCCAAACAACCCTCATTCTAGTCAGGCCCCTCTCCTGTACTCTGCTTTGCAATTCTGTAGCAGGAATCTAAACTCTGGTTTCCTTCCATTGCATTGGTGTTGTTTGACCTGACTTTCCCTCAGCTTGGAACTTACGCATATGGGACTCAGGTGGCAGGGCCCTGCCTTTCCAGGGCCTGCACTTAGTATTCAATCTATTGTGGAGCAGAGGGATGTTCATGACCCATAGCAAAACACCTCCCACGTCCCATAAAGTGACATGTTGTTTCTATTAAGGGATCATTTTCTTAAGTGAAATCATGACCAGTCATGATGGCATGGAAGTATACAGAGGCCAAGTGACTATGTGTTACTTTAATTACCAAAGAAGTAACTATTATGATTCCATAATGGTTCAAAGAAGAATTTTAAGACTGAAACAGTGGTTTTATTGTTTCTTTAGTTCAGAAGTAATTGAAATGGAATATGTAAATAGAGTCAAAGTGGACTTTTCCAAGTGAGAAAGAGAAGCCAATTGCACTTCGAAAGAAACTATATGACTATAGCAAGAAAGACATCGCCAATTAACAAATATTTATTTTCCTTTGCTATTCTCTGCTATTTATCCTGTTACATAGTAGTGGAATGAATTAGGAAGAGAGTGATGTAGAGTGCATGGTTTTCCATTGCAACACAAACTCTATCTATCTATCTATCTATCTATCTATCTATCTATCTATCTATCTACCTACCTACCTACCTACCTACCTATATTTTTGCTGTTCCCGGGGTTTGAACTCAGGCTTGGACACAGTCCCTGAGCTTTTTTTGCTTAAGGCTAGCACTCTGTCACTTGAGCAATAGCTCTACTTCCAGCTTTTTGGTGGTTAATTGAAGAGAAGAGTCTCACAGAGTTTTCCTGTCCAGGCTGGGTTAGAACCTAGATCCTCAGATCTCAGCCTCCTGAATAGCTAGGATTACTGGCTACAGCCACTGGCTTCCAGCTTACTTTCCCTATAGTCTTAAACTATATAGGAATCAACTCTTTGGTAAGCTTTTTTCCATTTTTATGTTTATATTACTAATGATTATTTTGTCTCTATTTCCCTGTCTTATGATTATTTAATTATAAGACAATTGTTTATTTTTTATTTGATTAGTTATTTAAAGGACGGGTCTTTGGGGCTTTATATCATAGGATCCAAAGGTAGCACTAATGTCTGTGAACCTTAAAATTATACTACCACTTTTTTGATGACCAAAGCTCATTAGAAACTGGAGCCTGTGGCTCAGGCCTGTAATCCCAGATCCTCATGAGTTTGGAGGATTGTGCTTTGAAACCCGCCCTGGGCAGGGAAGTCCATGACATCCATCCTCCATGAGCCACCAAAGTACCAGAAATTGTGCTATTTCTCATGGGGTAGCAGGCCAGTATGGAGTGACAAAGCTAAGGGACATAGCCCAGTCTCTGAGTTCAATTTTCAGTGCTGGCTCAAAAACCAAAACCCCACCAAAACACAACTGACCTGAAAGACTCTAGTCCCTGTGCGTAGGAACTAATAATTTGTCCTACTACTGTGAAGGGAAGAGCTTCTGAGTTCTTACAAAAACTATCTTTAAGTATTTGTGCAAAGGAGTTGCCATTTGACAAAGCAGTTTATGAATATGGCCCATCTTAACCCACCTCACCCCTTTCAACATTCTTGCCCCTCCTTCCTCTGCCCAGCCCTTCCGTTTTCTTACTTTTGTAGTATGTACAATGAATTCTTGACTACAATTCCCCCCTTCCCCTTCATTTGTCTCCCGCTCTCCCCTTGCCCCCACTTGATGAGCTGCTGTTTTTCACCCTTATGCTTTGGGAAGTAATGATAAGCACCACCCCCCCGCCGCCAGTACTTCCTCAGAACTTTCTAGATTCCTAAGAGTGGTCATTGTAAATGTCTAACACAAGAATAAATAGGATAGCAAGATATGAGAGGGTTAAAGACATGCTTTAATCATAATCTTTGTGATTCGAGTAAAGAAATGTTGTTGAATAAAGACACTGCACATTCCTGTTGGATATTTCTCACAGAGTGAACACAGTGCTGTCCCAACTCTTTTACTATATTTAAGTTTTTGGCTCATCACTGGTATTTGTTTCATAATCTAACAAAAAGATCACGTGTCTCTTGCTAGCAAAAGCTGCAGAGGAGGGAATGCTTATTCTATGAGTAGAGAGAGAAGGAAGGCTGGAGAGATGTTTGTGCTTGTGGAGAAGCTTATTTTATTTTATTTTTTAATAAACGCAGGCCATGTTTGCCACCTCCCGAATTTTGCGCTACTCTTTTCGCTGTCCTAGCTTTGACTTAGTTTGTTTTATGTTCTCGTTTGGTTAGTTCCTTGAACATCCCATCTAATTTACATCTTATTCATTTTTGTGTTGCAGCTTCTGACAACTGTCTTGAGTCCACACTTCTCTAGATTTTTATACCTAGCAGCCATTTGGCTTCTACTTTTCCTGATCTCTCTCTTCCTCTCTCACTACCTGTGCCTAATGTTGAGGTTATAGTATCCAAAATAGCTCAGGCCTCAGCCACCTTGGTGTGTTCATGCTATCTGTCACTACCTGCCTCAGTGTCTGTACCTTTTGGCTGGTTTCACTCAGATTATGGCCAGAGAATGGCTGAAGTAAATAACAGGAAGGAAGAAAGGAAATGTATGGTGATTAGCAGTTCTTTGAGGGAAATGTTTACCTTTATTCACAAACAGTGTATGTGTTGGTAGTTTTCCTATTGCCAGAGAAAGAGAGTGTTGATTCTAAATGTTAGTTTTTAACATGAGAATCTTAAGCATTATATGTTATAACTCTCAGAAATGTTAGGTATTTCAGAATCATTAAAAAATATTTATTGTCTTTTTTCTCCTTTATTGTCAAAGTGAAGTACAGAGGGGTTACAGTTTCATATATAATGCAGTGAGTACATTTCTTGTCAAATATGTTAGCGCCTCCTCCCCTCCACATGCCTACCTCTTCCCTCCTGCTTCCCCTTCCACCCACGAGTTGTACGGTTGGTTTACACCAAATGGTTTTGTGAGTATTGTGTTTGGAGTTGTTTGTATTTTTATCTTTGTGTATTGATTTTGATATTTACTTTCTCTTCCCTAGCTCTAATACACGTATATACAGTATCCAGGGTGCTCAGATGAGATACAGTGATAGTGGGGGTAAAACCACAGGAAGGGAATACGAGAGAAAATAAAAAGGGTACGGATTCATATCGCATGTTGAAAATAATTACAATAATGATATACCACTTGTTTTCATAACATGGAGCTCATTTCACTTAGCATCATCTTAAGTGTCCATAAGGGCATAGCTATTGGGCTATTATGACTTCGGCTTTGACTAGCCTAAACATGTACTAATTATTCCAAAAAAAATTTACTATGTGAAGTGAGCCAGACCTAAAGAAACATAGACTGTATTGTTTTCCTCATAGGAAAAACATTTTTTTTCTTATTTATTGTCAAAGTGATGTACAGAGAGGTTACAGTTGCATATGTTAGGCATTGGATACATTTCTTATACTGTTTGTTACCTCCTCCCTCACTTACCCTCCCCTCCCCCTGCCACTCTCCCCCCAGAGTTGTTCACTTGGCTTACACCAAACAGTTTTGAAAGCATTGCCTTTGTAGTCGTTTGTCTTTTTATCTTGTATCTCTCGGTTTTGGTATTCCCTTTCACTTTCCTAATTCTAATACCAGTATATACAGTTTCCAAAGTACTCAAATAAGATAAACTGATAGTGAAGGTACAACCGCAGGAAGGGGATACAAGAGCATCATCAACAGTAGAAGCTACAGTTACACATGGCATGTTGAAAGTAATTACAGCAGTGATATAACAGTTGTTTCCATAAAATGGAGGTTGTTTCACTTAGCCTCATCTTATGTGTTCATAAGAGTATTGCTGTTGGGCTCTTGTGATCCTCTGCTGTGACTAGCCTAAACCTGAGCTAACTATTCCCTATGAGAATAGGGAATCCTATTCATAGCATAGAATCCATGTTTCTTTGGGTCTGGCTCACTTCACTTAGGATAATTTTTTCCAAGTCCTTTCATTTCCTTACAAATGCGGCAATGTCATTCTTTGAGACAGAGGTATGAAATTGCATTGTGTATATGTACCACATTTTCCTGATCCATTCATCTACTGAGCGTTACTGGGTGGGATCCATATTTTAGCTATGCCAAATTGTGCTGTGATGAATATTGTTGTGCTGGTGGCTTTTGTGTGTTCTTCTCTGTGGTCTTTGGGTAGATGCCAAATGTGGGGCTGCTGGATCATAAGGGAGCTCTATGTTTACCGTCTGAGAAATCTCCATACCACTTGCTAGAGTGGCTGAACAAGTTTACATTCCCACCAACGATGAAGTAGGGTTCCCTTTTGTCCACATCCCCTCCAACATTTATTATTGTTAGTTTTCTTGATATAGGTCATTCTTACTGCGGTGAGATGGAATCTCAGTGTTGTTTTGATTTGCCTTTCTTTTATGGCCAGAGATGTAGAGCACTTTTTCATATGACTCTTGGCCATTCTCATTTCCTCATCAGAGAAGTCTCTTTGTAAGTCTTTAGCCCACTTGTTGAGGGGGCTGTTGGTTCTTTGCGGTTTTGTTTTGGAGGAATTTAATTTTTTGTAGTTCTGCATATATTTTAGATATGAGGTCTTTGTTCATTGTATGGCTGATAAAGATCTTTTCCCAATCTGTAGGCTTTCCAT
Source organism: Perognathus longimembris pacificus (assembly GCF_023159225.1). NCBI lineage: Eukaryota > Metazoa > Chordata > Mammalia > Rodentia > Heteromyidae > Perognathus > Perognathus longimembris. The sequence goes on along the minus strand of NW_025959092.1, from coordinate 53,534 downwards.
TCATCTTGTGAGCTATGTCCTTTGCCCTGCAGAAGCTCAGCAATTTGATGCAATCCCATTTGCTCATCCTTTTTGTGATTTGTAGCATTTATGGCTCTTTGTTAAGGAAGGTCTGTCCTGTGCCAAGGAGCCCAAGTGTTTCTCCTACTTCTTTTAGTGCTTTCAAGGTATCTGTTATAATTTCAAGATCTTTGATCCATGTGGAATTGATTTTGGTGCAGGATGATATATAAGGATCTAATTTTGCTTTGTTGTGGGTGTTGAACCAGTTTTGCCATCACCATTTGTTAAAGAGGCTATCTTTCTTCCATCGTATTTTTTTAGCTCCTCTATCAAAGATTAAGGGGGCTTAGTTCTGTGTGTTCACTGCTGGATCTTCAATTCTGTTCCATTGGTCTTCAGGCCTGTTCCATTGCCAATTCCAAGCTGTTTTTATAGCTATAGCTTTATAATACAGCTTGAAGTTTGGTATTGTAATTCCTCTGGCATTGTTCTTTCTGCTTAGGATTGTTTTTGCTAGTCGGGGGGTCATTTATTTTTCCATATAAATTTCTGGATTGCTTCCTCAATTTCATTAAAAAATGGTGTTGGGATATTAGTGGGTATTGCATGGAATTTGTAGATAGCTTTTGGCAATATTGCCATTTTGACTATATTAATCTTCCCAATCGAGGAGCATGGGAGGTTTTTCCATTTCCTTAGTTCTTTTTTTTTTTTTTTTCAAATTTTTATTATCAAAGTGATGTACAGAAAGGTTACAGTTTCATATTTTAGGCACTGGATACATTTCTTGTACAGTTTGTTACCTTGTCCCTCATACCCCTCTCCCTCCTCCCCCTTTCCTTTCCCCGCCCCCCCACGGAGATGTTCAGTTCACTTACACCAAACAGTCTAATCATAGAGGTCTTTCACTTCTTTGGTTAAGATTATTTCTAGGTATTTTATGTTTTTGAGACTATTGCAAAGGGAGTTGCTTTCCTGACTTCAGCCTCTGTCTTCGTGTTATTAGCATATAGAAAGGCTGTTGATTTTCGAGGGTTTATTTTATATCCTGCAACTTTGCCAAAGTTTTGGATCTGCTCTAGTAGCTAGGGAGTAGAGTCTATGGTGTTCGTTAGGTATAGGATCATGTAATCTGCAAAGAGAGAAAGCTTAACTTCATCTTTTCCTATTTGGATCCCCTTTTTGTTTTCTTCTTGCCTAATTGCTCTGGCTAGGAATGTTAAAGAGGAGGGGAGAGAGCAGACATCTCAATCTTGCTCCTGATTTTCAAAGGAATGGCTTTGGCTTTACACCATTTAGAATTATGCTTGCTGTTGGTTTGTAATAAACTGCCTTTATTATATTCAGGAATGTTCCTTGGAATCCCAATTTCTCCAGGATTTTTATCATAAATGGGTACTGGATTTTATCGAACGCCTTTTCTGCATCCAGAGATATAACCATGTGGTTCTTTACCTTGCTCTGGTTGATGTGGTGGATTACATTAATTGACTTGCGTATATTGAACCAACTTTGCATCCCTGGGATGGATCCAGTTTGAACATGGTGTATGATATTTTTGATGACCTGTTGAAGTCGATTGGACAGAATTTTGTTGAGAATTTTTGCATCTATGTTCATCAGGGAAATCGTTCTATAGTTCTGTTTTGTTGATGAGTCCCTGCCTGGTTTTGGGATGAGGGCTATACTGGCTTCATAGAATAAGTCTGGTAGTGAACGTTCTCTTTCAATTTCATTGAAGATTTTGAAAAATATTGGTGTGACTTCTGTTTGGAAAGCCTTGTAGAATTCTGCTGTGAATCCATCTGGACATGGGCTTTTCTCTCATGGGAAATCACTTATTGCTGTTTCTATTTCAAGGCTGGGTATGAGTCTGTTTAGAAGGTTTAAATCTTCATGGTTGAGTTTGGGGGTATCAATTTTTTCTAGAAAATCATCCATTTCTTCCAGGTTCTCGAATTTGTTGGCACAAAGGTTTGCAAAATAGTCCCTTATTGTGTTCTGAATTTTGGTTGTTTCTGTGGTGATGTTACCTGTTTTATCTCGGATCTTGTTTATGTGGGTGTGCTGCCATCGTTTTTTGGTCAGGTTTGCTAGGAATTTGACTATCTTGTTAATATTCTCAAAGAACCAAGTCTTTGTTTTGTTGATTGTTGCGATGGTTTTTTTTCTCCCTCTCAAGTATATTTAATTCTGATTCGATTTTAATTATTTGCTTCCATCTATTGACTTGGGGGTATGGCTTCTTGTTCTCTTTTGAGAAGATTAAGGTGATTCCGTAAGTTGTTGAGTTGCTGTTTATCCAGATTGTTGGTGTAGGCACTCAGATATAAATTTTAGTCTGAGTACTGCCTTTGCTGTGTCCCAAAGGAGGTGGTACTTTGTGCACTCACCTTGGTTGAATGCCATAAATATTGAATTACTGGTCTAATTTCTTCAATGACCCACTGATGGTTCAGCAGTGTGTTGCTTAGTCTCCATGGATTGTATCATTTTGTGTGGTGGCTGTTTGAGTTGAGCTTTAATTTTAATCTATTGTGGTTTGAGGGAAGGCAGGGAATGATTTTGATACTTCTGAATTTGTACAGATTTTCTTTGTGCCCTAAGATGTGATATATTTTGGAGAATGTTTCATGGGCTGCTGAAAAGAATGTGTATTCTGGTATTGCTTGATGGAATATTCTGTAGATGTTGGTTAAGTCTAGTTGGTCTATGCAGTTGATTAGTTCTGTGGATTCTTTGGTCAGTTTTTGGCCTGTTGGTCTGTCCAGAGGTGACAGTGGAGTGTTAAAGTCTCCAACAATCAATGTGTTTGGGACTATGAGTGATTTTAGAGTCAGTAGTGTTGGTTTGATGAAGTTGGGTTCTTCTGTATTTGGTGTGTGGATATTTAAGATGGTTATATCCTCCTGTAGGAGACATCGCTTTATTAGTATGTAGTAACCTTCTTTGTCTCTTCTTACCATTTTTCATTTGAAGTCGATTTTATCTGATGCTAGAATTCCACTCCAGCCTGCATTTGGGGGCCATTTATTGGTAGATTTTATTCCAGCCTTTCACCTTTAGAAGAAGTTTGCTTTTGCTAGATAGATGTGTCTCTTGGAGGCAGCAGAAAGACGGATCTTGATGTTTGATCCAAGTAATGAGCCTATGTCGTTTGAATGAAGAATTAAGTCCATTAATGTTGAGAGTTAGGTTTGAGAGATGATCATTTGTCCTTTCATTGTAGCTATCTTGTTAAAAGCTGTGTCTTCCCAATTCTTGATCTAATATTCTGGTTTTCTATTTAGGGTTCATTTCTCTGTCTGTATTGGGATCTTGATTATTTTCCCTGTATAGTACATCTTTGAGGATTTTCTGTAAAGCTGGTTTGGTGGAGATACATTGTTTCAGTTTTTCCTTCCTGTGGAAGACTTTTATTTGACCTTCAGCTATGAATGAGAGTTTAGCTGGGTACAGCATTCTTGGTTGATATTTATTATTATTTAGGGTTTGGCATACCTCATTCCAGGATCCCCTTGCTTTTCATGGTCTCTGCTGAGAAGTCTGGGGTAATTCTGCTTGCTTTTCCTTTATTTGTGATTACTTTCTTCTCCGTAACATCTTTAAGGATTCTTTCCTTGGACTCTACTGATCCTGTTATGATCACAATGTGTCAGTGGGATGTCCTATTCTGATCTGGTCGCTTTGGGGTTCTAAATGCTTCTTGTATCTGTATCGGCCTACCTTCCTGGATAGTTGGGAAGTTCTTGGCTAATATTCTGTTAAATAGGTTGCATATTCCATTAACTTCTTTCTCCTGGTTTTTCTCAATTCCTATTCGCCTCAAATAGTGCTTCCTGCTTGTGTCTTGGAGCTCCTGGAGTGATCTGTTTTATCGATTGGATTGGTTTTGTATTTTTGTGTGACATTTCTCCATAGATTCTAGGGAATCTTCAGCTCCTGAGATTTGATCCTCTGCTTCACCTACTTGAGACTGTAGGCTAGTTACTTGATTTTGAATCTCTTTTCCTTCAGACTGGTCTTTCCTGATGATTTCCATGTCCTTGCTAGAAGTATCTCTTAGGTCCTGCATGGACATCTTTACATTATTAATTTGGTTTTGAGTGCTGTCTCTCAAATCTTTTAGCTGGGTAGTTATCTTTTCATATGACTCTTGAAGTTCATTTATCTTTCTCTTTGTTGAGGCCATGAAATCATCTATTACTTTATGGATGGATTGATGTATGGATGGATTCAAACTTTTCATTTAACATGTTTATCAGTAGACTTTGTAGAGCATTTTGAGGGTTCTCTTCTATGTCTTTGATTGACTGCTGTGCTTAATGCTTGTTTTGAGTGGGAGATATGACTGCATTGTTTGCCATCTTGTGTTTCTTCTGCCCATTTGGATTGGGAATGCCTATCTAAGAGCACCTGTGAGCACTGTTTAAGACCCAAAGCAGACCTTACCAAGCACTGTTGTGTAAATCTTAGAAGTTCACAATTATACACAGATACTTGGTATAACTGTATATAAAATTAGATTTGGTGTTCCTAAAAATACAATTTCAAAATAACAACCAATCCTGTATTCAATAGTTAATAAGCACTGTTAAAATACTATGAGCTGGATTTCTCTATAAACCACTTTGATTAACTTGGATTGAACAGGGATATCCTCTATCCAATAATCCAGCAATGATATTCATAGGCAGCATCATCACTGTCATGCAGATCTCCAAGAGCAGAGGCAGCTTGGCATCAAGTACGGAGACCTTTGTGTAGCGGACAGCACAAGAGGGGAGCCTTCGCCATATGATTGCTTTCCGGGAACTTCAAAAAACAAGTAAAGTGGGCTGGGGATATAGCCTAGTGGCAAGAGTGCCTGCCTCGGATACACGAGGCCCTAGGTTCGATTCCCCAGCACCACATATACAGAAAACGGCCAGAAGCGGCGCTCTGACTCAAGTGGCAGAGTGGTAGCCTTGAGCGGGAAGAAGCCAGGAACAGTGCTCAGGCCCTGAGTCCAAGGCCCAGGACTGGCCAAAAAAAAAAAAATCAAAAAAAAAAAAAAAAACAAGTAACGTGTAAACACTTTGAACTCCCTCTGTCCAACCTCATACCTGACACAATCATGCAACCGCACATGAACAAAAAATTCCTCACAGGCGAGCCGACTCTCTCTCTCTCTCTCTTTCTCTCTCTTCCTCCCCGCCACCCCCACATGCTCACTATAACACAGTGTGCCGGGTCCTCCTGGATCTACATCCACATACCTATTTGCACATATGCAGACTTAGGCTTAGGAAGCACACTCCTGTACAGCATCAGGAACACACGCATGTAGGCAAGCAGGGGCACACACACGCACACGTGAGCGCACCCAGTACACAGTGGCTTGGAAGGTGCTAAGGGGTTTTCGAGGACTGTGTCCTACTTGCTCAAGTCCAGGGTGTTGTTCTCGTGGTGGGCGTGGCTAAGGAGCCCAGCGCTGCTTACTGGACAGTCCATTGGCACTTGGGCCTCCCCCTGCTGTCCTCACCAGTCTCCCATTCCCTGAACCATGCAGCTTCGGAGACCTGGGTTGCAACAAACTCTTCGGGAAAGCAATCAAGGCAGAAATGTCAATGTAACAGGACCACATGATTACGCCCCAGTAGTGCCCCAACCAAGGATGGCATTCGTTAACCCTCAGGTCTACACCCTAAAGCCCAGCGCTGCGCGCAGAGAATGGGGCAGGCCTGTGCCCCAGAATCCCTTGCCTCTTCTCCCTTCTACTTGGTCCCAGGGTGGTGGGGCGCCCAACCTGGCCTTCCTAGCCACCACCTGCCATCTGCAGCTGAGTTCCTGAGGCTTGTCCCCTGCACACATACCTCCTTTGCTGATAACTCCCTCCGAGTTCTCTCTCCTAGCCCTCCTGTCCCTGCCTTGCTGCTTTGGACTGTTTTGAACTCGCACATGCCTCTGCCTCACTGCCTCTTTGCCTCTGCCTCTGCTTCCCAATTTCCCCCTCCTCCTCTTGAGGTTCACAGGCTGCACACCTCCCCATTCACATCTTCACTTCTTCTGGGGAAATTACAACTGCCTCACCCTGGCCTAGCCCTTCTTATCTTCTCCAAATCTCCCTCTGCTCTCACCCTCTGCACACCTGGGATCTCTCAGTCCTCTGGTGAACACCAATCCCCATTTATCTAATCTGTTGTCTGCCTGCTCTGTGCCCAAGCCCCTCTGCTCCTTTTCTGTGCACAGGAGGTTTTTGACAAAGGTAGGAGGGAAGCGGCACTCCTTTCCTGCCTTCTGGTTTTATGACTGACATCCGATTGGTCTGGAAACGGCCTCTGCCCCCTTGGCCAAGACCACCTGAAGACCTTGCCTGGCTTGCTAGGCAGCAGCCCTGTGTTTTTCTGAGCAGGAAGGACTGCACATATGCGACCCACTATGCAGAAAAGCCTCCAGGGGGTGGCCGGATGTTTTGTTTCTCCATTCCTTGCCCACTTTGTTGATGTGTGCTTTCATTTGCATTCCAACAGGAACAGCCTTAAGGGAGGGGTAGTGAGGCTGCTTAGAGGTAGGCAGTTGGTGCTCACAGGCCAGCAGGGCCTCCTGGTGCCTCACTAACAGTGCATTTGCACCTGGGGTGCTGGGAAGCCTCTGGGCAGTGCCCATATGGTTTGGAGCTCTGTGACATGGCCAGGTACTAGGCGCCTCCTGCTGACTTGAGCCAGTGTTCCAACTGGAGTTGCCATAGCAAAAAGGGCACAGGGCCCCTTGGGGGTTTGCTGTAAGTTCTCACTAGTTCTCACAGGTCTTCGGGGATGCACAGGATGTGTAGAGCCGCACATCCCTCCCCTGACCATTCTGCTGGGAACGGCTTGGGCCAGGGTCCTAGGCAAATACACTTTCCACCTCCCCTCCTGCTCCATCTTCCCACATCCTGGTTGAACCCGTGTGACACAGCTCCCCACCGCCTCTGCCCTTGCCAGTCCTGGAAGTGGCTGGTGGATGGATCCGCCACCTCTCTCACAATCAACCTCATCTCTCTTGCTCAGAGCATAAGGGAGATACAAGGTTAGCAGGTCAGCGAATCTGGGCATCTCCTTTCTGCGCTAGTGTCTGCTTAACTCTTGTCTTCCCGCTTGCCTTGGCCTCTCTGGCCCAGATCCCTGCCTGCTAATTCCTGCTATTGAGCAGCCAAGGATTATACTGGCTACAGGCAGGATCTGGCAATCCTGGTGCCCGTGGCTCACAGCCATATGTTTTAGGCTCCTTCAGGAAGCTCTGCTAAGACACCAGGGAAAGGGATATCTGACCCTTCCCTGCCGTGACCAAGGCACACTAGCACCCAGCAATGATATTCATAGGCAGCATCATCACTGTCATGCAGATCTCCAAGAGCAGAGGCAGCTTGGCATCAAGTACAGAGACCTTTGTGTAGCGGACAGCACAAGAGGGGAGCCTTCGCCATATGATTGGTTTCCGGGAACTTCAAAAAACAAGTAACGTGTAAACACTTTGAACTCCCTCTGTCCAACCTCATACCTGACACACTCCTGCAACCGCACATGAACAAAAAATTCCTCACAGGCGAGCCGACTCTCTCTCTCTCTCTTTCTCTCTCTTCCTCCCCGCCACCCCCACATGCTCACTATAACACACTGTGCCGGGTCCTCCTGGATCTACATCCACATACCTATTTGCACATATGCAGACTTAGGCTTAGGAAGCACACTCCTGTACAGCATCAGGAACGCACGCATGTAGGCAAGCAGGGGCACACACACGCACACGTGAGCGCACCCAGTACACAGTGGCTTGGAAGGTGCTAAGGGGTTTTCGAGGACTGTGTCCTACTTGCTCAAGTCCAGGGTGTTGTTCTCGTGGTGGGCGTGGCTAAGGAGCCCAGCGCTGCTTACTGGACAGTCCATTGGCACTTGGGCCTCCCCCTGCTGTCCTCACCAGTCTCCCATTCCCTGAACCATGCAGCTTCGGAGACCTGGGTAGCAACAAACTCTTCGGGAAAGCAATCAAGGCAGAAATGTCAATGTAACAGGACCACATGATTACGCCCCAGTAGTGCCCCAACCAAGGATGGCATTCGTTACCCCTCAGGTCTACACCCTAAAGCACAGCGCTGCGCGCAGAGAATGGGGCAGGCCTGTGCCCCAGAATCCCTTGCCTCTTCTCCCTTCTACTTGGTCCCAGGGTGGTGGGGCGCCCAACCTGGCCTTCCTAGCCACCACCTGCCATCTGCAGCTGAGTTCCTGAGGCTTGTCCCCTGCACACATACCTCCTTTGCTGATAACTCCCTCCGAGTTCTCTCTCCTAGCCCTCCTGTCCCTGCCTTGCTGCTCTGGACTGCTTTCAACTCACACATGCCTCTGCGTCACTGCCTCTTTGCCTCTGCCTCTGCTTCCCAATTTCCCCCTCCTCCTCTTGAGGTTCACAGGCTGCACACCTCCCCATGCACCTCTTCACTTCTTCTGGGGAAATTACAACTGCCTCACCCTGGCCTAGCCCTTCTTATCTTCTCCAAATCTCCCTCTGCTCTCACCCTCTGCACACCTGGGATCTCTCTGTCCTCTGGTGAACACCAATCCCCATTTATCTAATCTGTTGTCTGCCTGCTCTGTGCCCAAGCCCCTCTGCTCCTTTTCTGTGCACAGGAGGTTTGTGACAAAGGTAGGAGGGAAGCGGCACTCCTTTCCTGCCTTCTGGTTTTATGACTGACATCCGATTGGTCTGGAAACGGCCTCTGCCCCCTTGGCCAAGACCACCTGAAGACCTTGCCTGGCTTGCTAGGCAGCAGCCCTGTGTTTTTCTGAGCAGGAAGGACTGCACATATGCGACCCACTATGCAGAAAAGCCTCCAGGGGGTGGCCGGCTGTTTTGTTTCTCCATTCCTTGCCCACTTTGTTGATGTGTGCTTTCATTTGCATTCCAACAGGAACAGCCTTAAGGGAGGGGTAGTGAGGCTGCTTAGAGGTAGGCAGTTGGTGCTCACAGGCCAGCAGGGCCTCCTGGTGCCTCACTAACAGTGCATTTGCACCTGGGGTGCTGGGAAGCCTCTGGGCAGTGCCCATATGGTTTGGAGCTCTGTGACATGGCCAGGTACTAGGCGCCTCCTGCTGACTTGAGCCAGTGTTCCAACTGGAGTTGCCATAGCAAAAAGGGCACAGGGCCCCTTGGGGGTTTGCTGTAAGTTCTCACTAGTTCTCACAGGCCTTCGGGGATGCACAGGATGTGTAGAGCCACACATCCATCCCCTGACCATTCTGCTGGGAACGGCTTGGGCCAGGGTCCTAGGCAAATACACTTTCCACCTCCCCTCCTGCTCCATCTTCCCACATCCTGGTTGAACCCGTGTGACACAGCTCCCCACCGCCTCTGCCCTTGCCAGTCCTGGAAGTGGCTGGTGGATGGATCCGCCACCTCTCTCACAATCAACCTCATCTCTCTTGCTCAGAGCATAAGGGAGATACAAGGTTAGCAGGTCAGCGAATCTGGGCATCTCCTTTCTGCGCTAGTGTCTGCTTAACTCTTGTCTTCCCGCTTGCCTTGGCCTCTCTGGCCCAGATCCCTGCCTGCTAATTCCTGCTATTGAGCAGCCAAGGATTATACTGGCTACAGGCAGGATCTGGCAATCCTGGTGCCCGTGGCTCACAGCCATATGTTTTAGGCTCCTTCAGGAAGCTCTGCTAAGACACCAGGGAAAGGGATATCTGACCCTTCCCTGCCGTGACCAAGGCACACTAGCACCCAGCAATGATATTCATAGGCAGCATCATCACTGTCATGCAGATCTCCAAGAGCAGAGGCAGCTTGGCATCAAGTACAGAGACCTTTGTGTAGCGGACAGCACAAGAGGGGAGCCTTCGCCATATGATTGGTTTCCGGGAACTTCAAAAAACAAGTAACGTGTAAACACTTTGAACTCCCTCTGTCCAACCTCATACCTGACACACTCCTGCAACCGCACATGAACAAAAAATTCCTCACAGGCGAGCCGACTCTCTCTCTCTCTCTTTCTCTCTCTTCCTCCCCGCCACCCCCACATGCTCACTATAACACACTGTGCCGGGTCCTCCTGGATCTACATCCACATACCTATTTGCACATATGCAGACTTAGGCTTAGGAAGCACACTCCTGTACAGCATCAGGAACGCACGCATGTAGGCAAGCAGGGGCACACACACGCACACGTGAGCGCACCCAGTACACAGTGGCTTGGAAGGTGCTAAGGGGTTTTCGAGGACTGTGTCCTACTTGCTCAAGTCCAGGGTGCTGTTCTCGTGGTGGGCGTGGCTAAGGAGCCCAGCGCTGCTTACTGGACAGTCGATTGGCACTTGGGCCTCCCCCTGCTGTCCTCACCAGTCTCCCATTCCCTGAACCATGCAGCTTCGGAGACCTGGGTAGCAACAAACTCTTCGGGAAAGCAATCAAGGCTGAAATGTCAATGTAACAGGACCACATGATTACGCCCCAGTAGTGCCCCAACCAAGGATGGCATTCGTTACCCCTCAGGTCTACACCCTAAAGCCCAGCGCTGCGCGCAGAGAATGGGGCCGGCCTGTGCCCCAGAATCCCTTGCCTCTTCTCCCTTCTACTTGGTCCCAGGGTGGTGGGGCGCCCAACCTGGCCTTCCTAGCCACCACCTGCCATCTGCAGCTGAGTTCCTGAGGCTTGTCCCCTGCACACATACCTCCTTTGCTGATAACTCCCTCCGAGTTCTCTCTCCTAGCCCTCCTGTCCCTGCCTTGCTGCTCTGGACTGCTTTCAACTCACACATGCCTCTGCGTCACTGCCTCTTTGCCTCTGCCTCTGCTTCCCAATTTCCCTCTCCTCCTCTTGAGGTTCACAGGCTGCACACCTCCCCATGCACCTCTTCACTTCTTCTGCGGAAATTACAACTGCCTCACCCTGGCCTAGCCCTTCTTATCTTCTCCAAATCTTCCTCTGCTCTCACCCTCTGCACACCTGGGATCTCTCAGTCCTCTGGTGAACACCAATCCCCATTTATCTAATCTGTTTTCTGCCTGCTCTGTGCCCAAGCCCCTCTGCTCCTTTTCTGTGCACAGGAGGTTTGTGACAAAGGTAGGAGGGAAGCGGCACTCCTTTCCTGCCTTCTGGTTTTATGACTGACATCCGATTGGTCTGGAAACGGCCTCTGCCCACTTGGCCAAGACCACCTGAAGACCTTGCCTGGCTTGCTAGGCAGCAGCCCTGTGTTTTTCTGAGCAGGAAGGACTGCACATATGAGACCCACTATGCAGAAAAGCCTCCAGGGGGTGGCCGGATGTTTTGTTTCTCCATTCCTTGCCCACTTTGTTGATGTGTGCTTTCATTTGCATTCCAACAGGAACAGCCTTAAGGGAGGGGTAGTGAGGCTGCTTAGAGGTAGGCAGTTGGTGCTCACAGGCCAGCAGGGCCTCCTGGTGCCTCACTAACAGTGCATTTGCACCTGGGGTGCTGGGAAGCCTCTGGGCAGTGCCCATATGGTTTGGAGCTCTGTGACATGGCCAGGTACTAGGTGCCTCCTGCTGACTTGAGCCAGTGTTCCAACTGGAGTTGCCATAGCAAAAAGGGCACAGGGCCCCTTGGGGGTTTGCTGTAAGTTCTCACTAGTTCTCACTGGCCTTCGGGGATGCATGGGATGTGTAGAGCCGCACATCCCTCCCCTGACCATTCTGCTGGGAACGGCTTGGGCCAGGGTCCTAGGCAAATACACTTTCCACCTCCCCTCCTGCTCCATCTTCCCACATCCTGGTTGAACCCGTGTGACACAGCTTCCCACCGCCTCTGCCCTTGCCAGTCCTGGAAGTGGCTGGTGTATGGATCCGCCACCTCTCTCACAATCAACCTCATCTGTCTTGCTGAGAGCGTAAGGGAGATACAAGTTTAGCAGGTCAGCGAATCTGGGCATCTCCTTTCTGCGCTAGTGTCTGCTTAACTCTTGTCTTCCCGCTTGCCTTGGCCTCTATGGCCCAGATCCCTGCCTGCTACTTCCTGCTATTGAGCAGCCAAGGATTATACTGGCTACAGGCAGGAGCTGGCAATCCTGGTGCCCGTGGCTCACAGCCATATATTTAAGGCTCCTACAGGAAGCTCTGCTAAGACACTAGGGAAAGTGATATCTGACCCTTCCCTGCCTCGACCAAGGCACACTAGCACCCAGCAACAGTATTCATAGGCGTCATTGTCACTGTCATGCAGATCTCCAAGAGCAAAGGCAGCTAGGTATCCCGGGCCTCAAGTCCGGAGACCTTTGTGCAGAGGACAGCACAAAAGGGGAGACTTTGCCAAATGATTGGTGTCTGGGAACTTCAAATAAGCAAGTAAACATGCACACAATTGGAACTCCATATGTCCAACCTCATACATGACACACTCATACAACCGCACATGAACAAAGAATTCCTCATAGGCGAGATGACTCTCTCTCTCTCTTTCTCTTTCTCCCTTCCCGCCACCTCCACATGCTCACTCATAACACACTGTGCCGGGTCCTCCTGGATCTACATCCACATACCTATTTACACATACACAGACTTTGGCTTAGTAAGCACACCCATGTACAGCATCAGGAACAAACACACACGAATGTAAGCAAGCACGGGCACACATATGCACATTCGAGCGCACCCAGTACACAGTGGCTTGGAAGGTGCTAAAGGGTTTCAGGGGTCTGTCCTACTTGCTCAAGTCAAGGGTGATATTCTTGTGGTGGGCGTGGCTAAGGAGCCCAGCGCTGCTTACTGGCCAGTCCATTGGCACTTGTGCCTCCCGCTGCTGTCCTCACCAGTATCCGGTTCCCTCAACCATGCAGCTTGGGTGACCTGGGTAGCAATAAACTTTGGGGGAAAGAAATCAAGGGAGAAATGGGAATGCAACAGGACCACAGGATTAGGCCCCCAGTAGTGCCCCAACCTGGGAAGGCATTCATTACCGCTCAGGTCTACACCAAGAAGCATGGAGCTGCAAGCAGAGAGCGGGGCAGGCCTGTGTGCCAGAATCCCTTGCCTCTTCTTCCTTCTCTTGGTCCCAAGGTGGTGGGGTGCCCATCGTGATCGTCCAACCTCGCCTTTCTTGTATGGTGCAAGTCAGTTCGCTTTTTGGCAGGAACTGACCAGGAGGGCCTCCTAACGGAGGCTCAACCTGCCCACCTTGATCTTGGGTCTGCTACTTTTGCTTCTTCACAGGAGCCAGCGGATCAGCTTAGGAGATCTCCATTTTGTAAGTCTTTTAAATATCAGGCCTGTGTGTATTGTTTCTTCTGTTTTATTGGAATTGTTTTACCTCTTGTTATTTTGTGGACTGCACAACTGACGAGACTGATAGGCATGGGCAACGTCCCTTCCACTCCCGTGGACTTGACTTTAGCCTACTGGAAGGAAGTTACTCACAATAATAGTGTAGAGATCAAGAAACGAAAGTGGGTGACTCTCTGCTCTTCTGAGTGGCTCACTTTCAAGATGGGTGGCCACCAGAAGGGACTTTTGACTTGAGTACAATTCTCAAAGTAGAGGACTATGTTTTTAATTCCTTACATAGTCACTTCGAAAAAGTTGGTAGATATCACCTTCTCTGGGCCCCTCCCGTGAGTCCGTCCCTTCTCCTTTTGTGTGAAAACTCATTTTGTTTTTTAAACACAAAGAGAAGTTCAACCACCTGTCACTCATGGTCTCAATTACTTGTGGTAATACTCAGTTAGCTGCTGTTACTGTGGTGGCACTTACTAAAAACTTCATAGAGTATATTAATCAGCTATAATGTCATGATAGTATTACCATATTACTGTACAGTATTAGAAAACAGATACACAGCAGATAGTGCTTAGAAAATTTCTAAGTACTGTATGTAAGCATTTAGGTTCTTTTTTTTTTTTTTTGGCCAGTCCTGGGCCTTGGACTAATGATTTCTCATTAGTATTACCAGGAGGGTTATATACTTAATTTAATGTTGTTTTTATTTTGCCAGTTCTGAGGCTTGAACTCAGGGCTTGAGCACTGTCCCTGAGCTGCTTTTATTCACACACACACACACACAGCACTACTTCCACCTTTTTCTGTTTATGTGGTGGGGAGGAATGGAACCCAGGGCTTCATGCATGCTAGGTGAGCACTCTTCCGCTAAGCCACATTGCTAGTCGAATATGTTGGGTCTATTTATGATTGTTCATTATGCCAGTCCTGAGGCTTGAACTCAGGGCTTGGGTGCTGTTCTTGTGCTGAAGGCTAGCAGACTATCATTTGAACCACAGGTCCACTTCCAGCTTTTTTTGGTAGTTATTTGGAGATGAGTCTCATAGACTTTCCTGCCTGGATGGATTTGAGCTGTGAGTCTCAGCTCATAAGCTTCTGAGAAGTTAGGATTACAGGTGAGAGCCACTGGCACTTAGCAGCTACTTTTTTGTTTTTGTTGTTGTTGTTTTTACAAACTGATTGTAAAGATAAATTACAATATTTTAAGTGATGAACTGCTTTTCCTAATTCAAGTATTTTGGCATATTTTCTAGTTAATCAGTTATGTAGATGTAAAACATTACTTGGAAGATTGTTTATGTGTTTATTATGTGGAAGACAGCAATTTGCTTTCCATAATCGTTCATTCACTTGTGAAATATCTTTTCCTTCTGTAAACCAGTCTAAAGCTACAAAAATAGGTATTGAACTATTAGAATCTTATTAAACCATGTATTGTGCTCTCTCTCCTCTCCTCTCCTCTCCTGTCCTCCCCTCCCTTCCCCTCTCCTCCCCTCCACTCCTCTCCCCTGTCCTTCCCTTTTCTCTCCTCTCCTCTCCCACCACCTGTAGTAACAAGGTTTGAATTCAAGGCTTCATCCTGGCATGTATGCCCACTCAGCTGGTATTCTGCCACTTACACATCTAGCCCAGCATTTCACTGGTTAATTGGAGATGGAGTCTTTTGGACTTTACTGAATGGGCTGGCTTTGAACCCTGACCCTCTGCATCTCAGCTTGCTGAGTATCCAGGTTTACCGGTATGAGCCCCAGGTGCCTGGCTAAATCATGTGTTTTAATTTTAACACATTTTGTTATGTTCAATGTACATGGCTTAGAAATACATAATGACAGTAGTTTGTATGCAGCAAACTACATTATTCTTAGAGAATTAGAGAACTAGAGTGCACATTTTGGTATTGAGATTTTCTTTAAAAAAATAAATGAGTAGAACCCTTGAAAGGACAATGAAATATAATATGATGGTCCCATATGTATATGAAGAAGTGTGATGTAAAACACAATGAGTTGCATGGTCCTAGATGCTATGAATTCTGAGGATCCAACAATGAGGTGTGAGCTTTCATACAGCTCGGCTTTCTAAAAATTAATTATCTCAATTCATTCCTAAAACATCCTGAATATTAGATCGGGTATGTATTGAAATCATAATTTGCGTATAAGAAAACATGGCTTAATGTATGGATCTGTGACCCCTCTGTATATCACTTTGACAATAAATAAGTAATTATATATATTTTTTTTTAAAAAAAGGAAAACACATTGAGAGGCTGCTGGCTACTCCAAGTGGAGGTGATGGTGTCTTTCTAATTATAAGGCTGAGTTTTTTGCTGGCACATGGTAGCTGTGAGGATTATTCTAAAATAAGATTCCTGATCAAAGATGGCCTTTAGAACTTTTGATATCATTGAAAACTACTAGGTCTATCATGATTGCTCTCAACCAAATAATTATGCCTATTTAGAAGTAATAATTATATGAGAGTTCAGCATTTTCCATTTTCTGAAAAACAAGAAATGTAAGGTTAGACTCATTTTCTCTATACTGATGATGATGTAGGAGCTCAATGTAGTTCAGTGCCAATGTGATCCTTTTAAATAGGACCATATGAAGTTCTGCCTGATGCTTTGCTCATTTGAGCTAAATTTAAAAATTGAAGTGTTAGGGTCTTTTTTTAATAAGTTAGCAACATATTTCTAACAAATTTTTAATCTTTTATTGGAAAACTAGCATTTTGTGGATTCTTTGTTGTTGTTATTGTTTGTGGGGCATGAACGCAGGTGCTGACCCTGAGTTCACTCACTATGTTCCTTTCTCTCTTTCTTTCTTCCTCTCTTTCTTTTCTCCCTTCCTTCCTTCCTTCCTTCCTTCCTTCCTTCATTGCCAGTCCTGGACTCAGGTCCTGAGCATTGTCCCAGGCTTTTGTTTTTGTTTTGCTCAAGGCTAGTACACTACCACTTGAGCCATTGCTCCACTTCTTGCTTTTTGCTATATGTGGTGGTGAGGAATTGAACCCATGGCTTCATGTATACAAGGCAAGCACTCTACCACTAGGCCATATTCCCAGCCCTTCTTCCTTTCCTTTCAAGGCTAGTCCTCTGTCTCTTTGAGCCACAGTGCCTCTTCCAGGTTTTTGTTTTTGATTTTTTTGTAGTTAATTGGAGATGAGACTCTTTAACAGACATTCTTGTCTTCACTGGCATTCAACCATGATCCTCAAAGGTCAGCCTTCTGAGTAGCTAGGATGACAGACAGGCATGAGCCACCAGCACCCTGTACATTGGGACACTTCTAAAATGTATGTCTTATGCTTAAATACCTCTTCTCCACTGCCTTATGGAAGGAGCCCAAATTGACCCCAGCTTCTTTTTAATTTTCACAATGCTAATGGCATTCAGCAGCAGGAATTCCTGGTTTCTAGAGAGTTGTTCTCTTCCTGTGTTCCTGTCTCTGTCTCTTCTTCCTGGAATCTTCCCCATTGGTATCTGCCTGTCAAATGGCTACCCATTCTTAATGAACTACTCAGATGTGAAGTTGCAATGATAAATCTTTGCTTTCCTTGGCCAGCCCCGCCCCACCCTGGCGGTTTCCTGTTGTTTCTGCTTGGGGCACTGGAAGGCTCAGGCCAGGGCAGGACGGGCGATGGATGGGGGGCTGGGTGGGGCAGAGCGGACAGGCGGGACAGAGGCAGTGGAGTCAAAACAGGGTAAAATGATACACGGGTGTGCAATTTGCAAGCTGGGGGTTCTGGGTGCTGAGTGCTAAATACTAGGTAGCTGGGTGCTGTGTACTGGGTGCTGGGTGGCTAGGGGCTGGTTACTGGGTGTCTGGGTGCTAGGTACTGGGTGCTGGGTGGTTGGGTGCTGGGTGACTGGGTGCTTGGTAGCTGGGTGTTGAGTAGCTGGATGGTGTGGTCTGAGTAGTTGGGTGCTGGGTACTGGTTAGATGGGTGCTGGGTGCTAGGTACTAGGTGCCTGGGGTCTGAGTAGCAGGGTTCTGGGAACTGGGTGCTCAGTAGCTGGGTACTGGGTGCTGGCTAGCTGGGTGGCTGGGTTCTGGGTGCTGGGTACTGGGTGCTGGGTAGCTGGGTACTGGGTGCTGGGTGTCTGGGTGCTGAGTAGCTGGGTGCTGGGGGCTGGTTGGCTGGGTGCTGGGTACTGGGTGCTGAGTGGTTGTGTCCTGGTGCTGGGTGGCTGGGTACTAGGTGCTGGATTAGGTGCTGGATAGCTGGGTAGCTGGGTGGCTGGGTGCTGAGTAGCTGGGTACTGGGTGCTGGGTGTCTGGGTGCTGAGTAGCTGGGTGCTGGGGGCTGGTTGGCTGGGTGCTGGGTACTGGGTGATGGGTGCTGAGTGGTTGTGTCCTGGTGCTGGGTACTGGTTGGCTGGGTACTAGGTGCTGGATTAGGTGCTGGGTAGCTGGGTAGCTGAGTGGCTGGGTGCTGAGTAGCTGGGTACTGGACGCTGATTGGCTAGGTACTAGGTACTGGGTGCTGGGTGGTTGGCGGCTGGGTGCTAGGTACTGGGTTGAGTAGCTGGGTGGCTGGGTGCTGACTAGCTGGATGCTGAGGTCCAAATAACTGGATACTGGGTGCTGAGTAGCTGAGTGCTGGGTTGCTGGGTACTTGGTGCTGGGTACCTGGGTGGTGAATAGCTGGGTGCTGGGGACTGGGTGCTGGGTGGCTAGGTACTGAGTCGCTGGGTGCTGGGTACTGGTTGGGTGCTTAGTAGTTGCATGATGGGTAATGGTGGCTAGGTGCTGAGTAGCTGCATGCTGAAGGCTGGCATCTGGGTGCTGAGTAGCTGGGTGCTGGGTGGCTGGGTGCTGGGTACTGGGTAGCTGGGTACTGGCTGGCTGGGATGCTTGGTACTGGGTGCTGGGTGGCTGGGTGCTGAGTAGCTGGGGACTGGATGCTGATTGGCTGGGTGTTGGTACTGGGTGCTGGGGGGTTAGGTGCTGGGTGGCTGGGTACTTGGTAGCTGGGTAGCTGTGTGGGTGGCTGGTTGCTGGGTAGCTGGGTAGTGGGTGGCTGGGTGCTGGGTACTGGTTCGCTGGGTGCTGAGGGCACTGAGGGTTGAGTACCTGGGTGCTCAGTACTGGGTGCTGAGTAGGTGAGTGCTGGCTGGGTACTGGGGGTTGGGGTGCTGAGTACCTGGGTGCTGAGGGCTGAGAACCTGGGTGGCTGGGTAATGGGTGCTGGGTGCTGAGTAGCTGGGTGCCGGGTGGCTGGGTGCCGGGCCGGGATTCGAGCCCCAGTCCCCCTCCTCCCCGCCCTCCCCTAGGCCCCTTGCCTGTCCGTGTGTCCGTCTGTCCGTCTCTCTCTCAGTTGTCCCTGTGTCCACCCGTCTGTCTGTCTGCCTCGGTTTCCCTGCCCATCCGTCTGTCCGTCTGTCTGTCCCCAGGCCTGGGACCCTGTGCGCCTGTCGCTCTGTGCGTCCGTCCATCTGTCTACGTTCATTGGTCCCTGTCTGTCCGTCCATCCGTCTGTCTCCTTGTCTGTCTGTCCGTCTGCCCATCTGTCTGTCCATCTGTCTCTCGCTGCATGTCAGTCTGTCCATCTGTCTCCCTGATCGTCCATCTGTCCGTCTGTCTGTCCATCCGTCTGTCTGCCGTCCGACTGTCTCTGTGTCTGTCACACTGCTTGTGTGTCCGTCTGTGTGTCCGTCTGTCTGTCCGTCTGTCTGTCCATCTGTCTCTCTCCCTGTCTCCCTATTTGTCCATCTGTCCTCCCTGTTCGTCCGTCTGTGTCTCTGTCTTTCCATCTGTGTCTTTTCGTCCATCTGTCTGTCCATCTGTCCGTCTGTCAGTCTCCCTGTCCATCCGTCCATCTATGTCTGTCTGTCCATTTGTCCGTCTCCCTGTCTGTCTTTCCATCTGTCCGTCCATCCGACTGTCTCCTTGTCTGTCTGTCTGTCTGTCTCCCTGTCTGTCTATCTCCCTGTCCATCTGTCTGTGTCTCTCTAGCTGCCTGACTGTCCCACAGCCGGTCTAACCGTCTGTCTGTCTGTTTGTCTGTCTGTGTTAGTGCCTGTTCCTGTCTGTGTGTCTCCCTCCCTGTCTCTGTGTCCACCCGTCTGTCCGTCTCTCCCTTCCCCTGTGGGCAGCCGAAGCGACAGACAGTGAGCCAGGCCCTGCGGCCCAGAGAGTGACCAAGCACCCAGCACCCCTCACGGAGGCACGGGAGGAGGACTGAGCGCCTAGCACACACACAGGAGGACTGAGCACCCAGCACCTCGTGTGGAGGAACGGGAGGAGAACTGAGCGCCCAGCGCCTCCTGTGGATTCATGGGAGGAGGACTGAGCACGCAGGCCCTCGTGTGGGACACAGGACTAACTGCCCAGCACCCACATGAGAAGACTGAGCACCCAGCACTTTGTGTGGAGGCACGGGAGGACTGAGCACCCAGCACCTCATATGCAGACACCGGGGGAGGACTGAGCACCCAGCACTAACAAAGGAAGACTGAGCACCCAGCACCTTGTGTGGAGACGCCAGGGGGGACTGAGCACCCAGCATCTTGTGTAGAGATGCCGGGGGAGGACTGAGCACCCAGCACCCACACAGGAGGACTCAGTACCCTAACCCTGGGTACGTGTGTGCATGCGGGGGGGGGGGGGGGCTGGGGTGACCCGGGCGGCGCCATGATCAGGGCCCAGGCTGCAGGCTCAGCTCCACCACGGGCCATGGCTCCGCCTCCTCCTCCACCTCCTCCTCCTCCTCCTCTTCCTCCTCCTCCCAGCCCTACCTGCCTCAGTGTCTGTACCTTTTGGCTGGTTTCACTCAGATTATGGCCAGAGAATGGCTGAAGTAAATAACAGGAATGAAGAAAGGAAATGTATGGTGATTAGCAGTTCTTTGAGGGAAATGTTTACCTTTATTCACAAACAGTGTATGTGTTGGTAGTTTTCCTATTGCCAGAGAAAGAGAGTGTTGATTCTAAATGTTAGTTTTTAACATGAGAATCTTAAGCATTATATGTCATAACTCTAAAAAATGTTAGGTGTTTCAGAATCTTTCAAAAATATTTATTGTCTTTTTTCTCCTTTATTGTCAAAGTGAAGTACAGAGGGGTTACAATTTCATATATAATGCAGTGAGTACATTTCTTGTCCAACATGTTAACTCCTCCTCCCCTCCACATGCCTACCTCTTCCCTCCTGCTTCCCCTTCCACCCACGAGTTGTATGGTTGGTTTACACCAAATGGTTTTGTGAGTATTGTGTTTGGAGTTGTTTGTATTTTTATCTTTGTCTATTGATTTTGATATTTACTTTCTCTTCCCTAGCTCTAATACACGTATATACAGTATCCAGGGTGCTCAGATGAGATACAGTGATAGTGGGGGTAAAACCACAGGAAGGGAATACGAGAGAAAATAAAAAGGGTACGGATTCATATCGCATGTCGAAAATAATTACAATAATGATATACCACTTGTTTCCATAACATGGAGCTCATTTCACTTAGCATCATCTTAAGTGTCCATAAGGGCATAGCTATTGGGCTATTATGACTTCGGCTTTGACTAGCCTAAACATGTACTAATTATTCCAAAAACATGTACTAATTATTCCAAGCACCCAGCACCCCTCACGGAGGCACGGGAGGAGGACTGAGCGCCTAGCACCCACGCAGGAAGACTCAGTACCCTAACCCTGGGTACGTGTGTGCATGCGGGGGGGAGGCTGGGGTGACCCCGGCGGCGCCATGATCAGGGCCCAGGCTGCAGGCTCAGCTCCACCACGGGCAATGGCTCCGCTCCTCCTCCTCCTCCTCCTCCTCCTCCTCCTCCTCCTCCTCCTCCTCCTCCTCCTCCTCCTCCTCCTCCTCCTCCTCCTCCTCCTCCTCCCAGCGGAGAACAGGGGGAGGTGCACGGCTGTCCGGCTGTCCGTGTGTCCATCCGCCCATCTCTTTGTCTGTCCGTCTGTCTCCCTCTGTGTCTGTCCGTCCATCCATTTGTCCATGTGTCCGTCTGTCTCCAGGTCTGTCTGCCCGTCTGCTCATCTGTCCATCTGTCCATCCATCCGTCCGTCTGTCTGTCTCCCTGTTTCTCCGTCTGTCTGTCTGACCATCTGCTCAGTGTGTTTGTCCGTCTGTCTCCAGGTCCATCTGTCCATGACTGTCTGTCTCCCTGTGTGTCTCACTGTGTGCTCATCTGTCTGTCCGTCTCCCTCTCTTGTCTATCTGTCTCCATGATGTCCATCTGTCCATCCGTCCATCTGTGTCTTTTTGTCATCTGTCTGTCTCCAGTTCTGTCTGTCTGTCTCCCTGTCCACCTGTCTGTCTGTCCTGCTCATCTGTGTCCCTGTCTGTCTGTCCATCTGTCTGCTGTGTGTCTGTCTGTCCGTCTCCCTGTCTGTCTGTCTCCATGTCTGTTTGTCCATCTGTCTGCCTGTCTCTTGTCCATGCCTGTTTGTCTGTCTCCAGGTCTGTCCATCTGTCTCCAAGTCTGTCTCTCTGTCTGTTCATCTGTCCGTCCATCTCCCTGTCTCCCTGTCTGTACATCCGTCTGTCTTCATGTCTGTCCGTGTCTCGATTCCCATCGCTGTCTGTCTGTCACCGCACAAGCCCCCAGCCCCCCATGTCCCTCTGTCCCTCCGTCCGTCCGTCTGTCCATCTTCACCAGTCAACTTGTCGCTGACACAGGGAACGCAGGCGCTCAGGAGCCTGCAGAGCAGACGGACGGACGGGTGGATGTGGGCTCGAATCCCGGCCTCCCGCATGGCCCACAATGCGTTGCGTTCCCCCCCCCACCCTGGGGGACCTGGGTTCAGATTCCTGCTCACCTCTGACAGCCCCAGCCCAGGCCCAGCGACCCCAGTGCTGCCGAAGCAGCAGGTGCAGCATGGCTGGCCCGGCGGGGACCCTTGAAACCTCCGACCGTGTGGGTGTGCACACACTCGGGGAGGAAGGGATGGGAGGGGGAGGGGTCACATGAAGTGGGGAGGGAGGGACATGTGACCCTCAGCTCCTTGCCCCAGCCCTCCCCACACGACTCCACCTGCAAAGGCTCCCCCCCATGTGAGGCCTCTGAGGACACTTCAAATCGCCACCTATCCACCCACAGGCCCAGAATGGTCTTGGGGACACTTGAAACCACCCCCCCACCCAGATCCCCATTCCCCCGGGGACACTTGAAACCGCTGTGGGGACACTCAAAACTGCCCTACATCCACTCACAGGCCCAAGGTTTTCGTGGGGACACTGGATACCGCCCTCCATCGATGCACACGCCGAGGGTTGCCTTGGAGACACTTGAAACCACCCCCTAAAGAACTGCCCCCATCATGGGACACTTGAAACTGACCCTCACCCAGACCCCCTCCCCTTGGGGACACTTGAAACCGCCCTCCATCCACCCACAGGCCCAGGGTTGCCTTGGCGACGCTTAAAACCGCCCCCTACAGAACCACTCAAACCCGGGGACACTTGAAACCGCCCTCCATCCACCCACAGGCCCAAGGTGGTCCTGGTTACACTAGAAACCACCCCCCCAAGAGCCCCTCCCCATTGGGATACTAGAACACACCCTTGGGACACTTGAAACCGCCCTGGGTACACTTGAAACCACCCACCACAGACCCCTCCCCACCCTGGAGACACTTGAAACGAATCGCCCCAGACCCCTTCCCCCGGGAACACTTGAAACCGCCCTCCATCCACCCACAGGCGCAAAATGGTCCTGGGGACACTTGAAACCACCCCCCACCCAGAATCTCTACTCCTGGGGACACCTGAAACCTCCCTGGGGACAGTTGAAACCGCCCTCTGCTCCCCAAACTCCACCGTGTTGCTCCAGGAGCCCTAGGTCAGGGTGCGGGCTTCCCTGGCCCGGATGCACAGGCCCGGTGAGGCCCGGGTTCGAGGCCTGGCAGGGCGTAGGTGTTGTCTGAGCCTCCCAAGACCTCAATGTGGGGGGAGACTCGCCATGGGGCAGGGGTAAACTGAGGCACGGGGCGGTTCCAGGAGCACTCACCGGGGAGTCCTGGGAGACCAGCTGGCCACCATGCTAAAAGAACAGAGCACAGGCCTCAGTCAGCACTGACTGCGGGGCAGGGTGCTGGACCGTGTACTTCTGGGTGATGTGCTTAGTACTCCCACGTGCTGTGTGGAGTACTCCCCAGTGCTGGGCTGAGTACTCCCATTTCACACTAATCCTGAAACCCACCTCTCCCAACCAATACTGGACTGAGTAGTCCAGGGTGCTACAAACAGTACTCCCTGGTGCTGGACTGAGTACTTCCGGGTGCTTCACTGAGTACTCCCATCCCTCCCCGGTGCTGGACTGAGTACTCCCATCCCACACCAATCCGGAACCCCACCCCCTCCTGAACGTTGCTGGACTAAATACTCCCCGCCAGTGCTGGACCGAGTACTCCCGGGTGTTGCACTGAGTACTCCCATGCACAGGGCCAGCTGGTACCGGAAGTTGTGCTTGCTCCACTGCCTCCAGGTCCTGTGTGGCTCCCACCATACCTGCCAGCCCCGGGGGCCGCAGGCAATGCTCACGTTTCACAGGGGGTCAAAGTGTTCTGAAAACTGCCACAGATGAATGGAGGGACAGCGGGTGGGGTGGGGGGGCTCGAAACTGCCCTCGGTGGTGCCAGGGATACTTGAAACTGCCCTTGTGGGTCTTGGGGGACACTCAAAACTGCCCTGGATGCTCATGGGGACAGTGGAAACCGCCCTCCATCCACCAAGGTGCTCGTGTGGACACTTGAAACCGCCCTCAGCGGTCTCGGGGACACTTAAAACCGCCCTGGATGGTCCTGGGAAAACTTGAAGCTGCTTTTGGGGGTCATGGGGAACCCTTGAAATCGCCCTAGGTGGTCTTGGGGATACCTGAAACTGCCCTCCATGCACCAAAGTGCTCGTGGGGATACTTGAAACCACTCTCGGTGGTCTCGAGGACACAAATCCGCCCTCGGTGTTCTTGGGGACACTTTAAACTGCCCTTGGTGGTCTCTGGGATACTTGAAACCGCCCTGGGTGGTCCAGGGGGTACTGGAAACCACCCTCACCAATTTCACGGGCATAGAGCCAGGCGTCCAGGAAGTGGACGGGGCCAGCGGGGCTCGAGCCGGTGACCAGGGCGTAGGTCTGGGCCCAGAGGCCAGCAAGATCGGGGAGGATGCAGCCCACCTGGAGGCCGGACTGGCACATGTCGGCCAGCACTCATGGTACAGGGCGGTCCTAGGGAGTGGTGGGGCATTAGAAACTCACAATGGCCGAAGGGGGGGACATTTGAAACCGACAGTGGCCAACAGAGGTGGCATTACAAACTGACAATGCCAAAGAGAGGCGTTAGAAACTGACAATGGCGGGATGAGCGGGGAACATTAGAAACCGACAATGGTGCGGAGGGGGCATTGAAACCGGCAGGGGTGGCCCAACCTGGAGTCCGGATCCTGAAGGAATACTGTGTCCCCCGCGGTGCCTGTGGCCCCAGTGTCCATGAGCAGTTCAGGGCCTGGGCCTCGAAGTCATAACACACAAGGCCTGGGGAAACGACATGGCGGGGGGGTGGGTGGAGGGTGGAGGGCCTGTGGGGAGACTTACCCCTGACCCTTCAACCCCACGACCTCTGACCCTTCAACACCCAAACCCCTAACCCTTCAACCCCATGTCCCCTGACCCGTCAACCCATGACCCCTGACCAGTTCAACCCCATGATTCCTGAACTTTCAACCCAATGACCCCTGAACCTTCAACATATGACCTGTGACCCCTGACCCTCGATCCCCCCCCCCTACCCGGAACCTCAGGACCTCACCCGGGTTTGTGAACCCCAGGCCTTTGGTCAGGGGCCTCCTGGCCACAGTGAGTGTAACCTCGAACTCGACTCCCTGGTACCACAGGAGATCCCAGAATTCGCAGCTACATTGTCCGACGGGGACCTTGGAGAGCGGGGGGGTCGGTGCCTTGACATAAACCGGAACACCTGGGAGATCCATTCGTCCATCCATGCCTCAACTTAGCCCCCGGAACACCAGGGAATGTGGGCCAGCCCACCCCTGCCTCAGTTTACCCCACAGCCCCCACCATTGGCCTCCCAGGGTGGGGGCCTGGTGTCTCCGTCGTGCCTCGATTGCCCCAACTGTCCAGCAGTGTGACCGACCCCTTGTTCGGGTTCACAACGATGCACCTGGCCTCTGTGGTGGTGGCCACACAGTGCAAGCTTAGCCTGTGGCTCCTGGAGTCGAAGGTCAGGCCCAGGTCAGGTACAGGGTCAGGGGTCGCAGGGCCCAAGGTTGGGGGGGTCTCAGGGGTCAGGAGGGCGCGGGGAAGCTTCCAGAAGATGGTGTGGGAGTCTCTGGTTGGGTTGGGGGGGTCACGAGGAACAAAGGCGAGAAGTCAGGATCATCCATACAAGGGTACTGTGTTCGAATCCTCCCTTGGGCTGATGGAGGAACCAGAAAGGAGGTGAGTTACCCGGATGAGCTTCAGCCATGAGGACGAGGAGGAGGAGGAGGAGGAGGGGGAGGAAGATGGAGGCTGCAGACCAGGGGAGGATCAGGGCAGGAGGCCTGGACCTGGAGAGCACTGTGGAGAGAGCAATGGGGATGGGTGGGTGGGTGGGTGGGTGGATGATTGGGTGGATGGGTGGAAGAGTGGGTGGATTGATCGGTGGGGGGGTGGATGGGTGGGTGGATCTATGGGTGGATGGATGGGTGGATGGGTGGGTGGATGAATGATGGGTGGGTAGATGGGTGGGTGGATGGTTGGGTGGGTGGGTGGATGGATGGGTGGGTGGGTGGATGGGTGGGTGGATGGATGGGTGGGTGGGTGGATAATTGGGTGGGTGGGTGGGTGGCTGTTGGGTGGGTGGGTGGGGGATGGGTGCTTGATCTCATCCGTCTCTCCTTCCCCCTCCCTCTCCTCCCTGGTGGCCCCTGGGGCTTTCACACTCACTGCAGGCCATTGGCACATCGGGTCGGGTGTGGGGCAGCCAGGGTGCCCGTCTTGGTTCCGGGGGTTTGGGCTGTCAGGTGTGGACCCCCGGGTGGTTGTCCTGGGGAGCTTGGGGCGGCTGGGCCCTGATGTTTCTGGGCTCCGGACGGGGAGTGGATGCCGCTTCCCCTTTCTCGCTTCTCCTGGGGGTTTCCTGGCTCCTGAGCATCTCATTCTCCTTTCTCGGGGATGGGGAAGCCAAGGCGGCACCCCGGTGAGGACAGGCCTTGGGGCCTCGGGGGTGCGGGTGCCATGCACAGACAGACAGACAGACAGACAGACCTGAGTCCTCCTTGGGTGGTGGTGCTGGGTGCTGAGTCCTCCTGGGTGGTGGTATTGTGTGCTGAGGCCTCCTGGGTGGTGGTATTGAGTGCTGAGTCCTCCTTGGGTGGTGGTGCTGGGTGCTGAATCCTCCTTGGGTGGTGCTGGGTGCGTCTCCCAGACAGAGAGACACAGTCCAGTCGGAGGAATGGAGGGGAGGACAGAGGGACGGACATGTGGATTGGGAGACGGAAAAGGAGGGACGGGCGGACACACAGACGGAGAGAGGTGCAGACACACAGACAGACGGACAGACAGGACAACATAGAGACAGACAGGTAGACAGACAGACGCACAAGAGATGGACAGACAGATGGACAGGGAGACAGACACATAGACAGACAGATGGATGGACAGATGCAGGGGGCCCTGCACCCCGGGCGCTCTCCTGACCAGCAGGAGAGGCAAGGAGGCGCGCCCCTCCCCGCCGAGGGTGAACCCAGAATAGGTAATAAGCAGCAAGTCGCCCGCACGCAGCCCAACCCAACCTTTAGGCCACAGTTAGATGGTCAGTCGACTTGGGCAGAGTTCAAGACCGCTCTCTGTTTATTGGCGCGAACCCCATCTTAAGTATGGGCAATGGCAGCAGGAAGAGGAGGGGTGTAACATACCTAGTCAGGGGCTACGATTGGCGGTCGGAGCTGTCCGTCAAGGGTGGAAGGCCATGGGACCTCCCTAAGGGGCGGCCTGAGTCTATGTCACTACCAGCAGGACCACCCCAGGTTACTGCCTAGAGCTGCCTTCCAGTTCCGGACCCTGAAGGCAGGCGGGGTTAGCCAGGATCCCTCTCCCCGGAGGTGGTGCAACAGTCACACAACTCCAGGGCGTGCACAGTCGGGGCCAGGCGGTGCGCCCCACATCTCCTCCTTTTCTGTTTAATAAGCTGGTGGATGTCCTACTCGAGAAAGCGCCTGTCTTAGGTCGTCCCCCCTGAAGGATCTTACCTGTCATTGGCTGGCCATCCTAGCTCGTCGGGCCACCCTGCCTATGAGGCTTGCCAGCCCCAGCAAAGGAACAAGGCGGGAGGAGAGGGGTCTGTGCTCAAGAGGAGGCCCTGCTATTTCTGCCTCACGCCTGTGCACTCTGGTAGGCTGCACATCCTGGAAGGGGCCATGACCAATTTCATAGGGTTCCCAAATGGCTAAAGGCAGCATAATGCTGCCAAACCACCGTTGACTGGACAGCTCTGGCTCATTGCTTAAGAACTAGGGGAAGCCTATTTGCCCTAGCATGGTCAGGTGTAAATACAGAGGCTATATAAGCACAGAGGCAAATGCAAACACAGGTCATGGGGGTCTCTCCCACGAGGAGGAGAGGGTAGGGGAGCCACCAGCATTCCTTCCAGAGGGACCAGCCAACACAGCAAGCCTGCAGCTCCCAATGAACAGTACCCACACCTTGCTCCCTGTTGATCTTGCTAGCACCTGGCACTGGACCGTACATGGGGGGAATGGAGTGGATCGGGTGAGAGAACAGAAACACTTATTTCCTTGAAGCTTAAGAACATAATGGGAGGGCTGAAAGTGAGGAAGTGGGTGGATGGACCTTGAATAAACATTCAGAACCATCTAGTTCTCCTTTCTGTTACAACCTAAAGCCTGCAAGACCAGAGATCTGTCACACAACTCTCCTCTATCTTATTGGCACCAAAAGGGTCCGAGGACATGTTAGATTGTTGCAGAGCCATAAATGAAGTACTCATTTTCAGTACTTGATGCACTTAGGGTACATTTGAAACCCATTTCCCTCTTCTACCTTTACGCTTCTATCTCCCTAACACACCTGAAGCCAAGTTTATCATCCAATTGAGGAGGAAGAGAGCAGAGGAGGAGGAGAGCAGAGGAGGAAGAGAGCAAAGGAGGCGGAGAGCAGAGGAGGAGGAGAGCAGAGAAGCTCAGAGGAGCGCAGAGGAGTGCAGAGGAGAGCATTATTTATTTTTGTTTGTTTTGCTCCTAGCTGGGAGGAGAGCCACAGGCTGAGGATGGTCCTTGCCTGCGGGTCCCCGTGCTGAGCCCCATACAGGTCCCTCACCGCGCCTGCCTGGCACCTACTCTGCCAACTACTTGTGCAGCCGCCAGGACTGAACTTTGGAGGACTTGTCGCTACTCCTCTGGCCAGTTGTCTTGGCAGGAGGTAGAAGGTGGCCAGAGGACCCCCCCCCCTTACCATGCTGGTGAAGAAGCCTGTGGGGAAGGGAGCAGGGTGAAAGGCTGGATCTGAAGAACCCAGCCCTTCCAGGCAGCATTGCACCTGTGCCATGCCCCCGTGCACCACCCTGGCCACCCTCCTCTCCGGGGTGGCCATGATTTCGTGTCTGTAACTTGGGGTGAAAACCAACGACCTTCAGGCGAGGATCCTCACCCTGGAATCTGCTAAAAGGGCACCCTCCGTTCCCCTGCTGCCGGAGAAGGCAGATCAGCTGAAGACCATAGTCAGGTGTGTGAGGCTGGGCCTTGCTCGAGGGGGAGTTGCATGTGGATAGAATTTTGCACAGGTTCAGTCAGTCTACAGGATCCACCCTTACTGGTTATACAGTTGATTTGGGATGTGTGAGCCTCTGTGGTATCTATTTATTCAAGTCCCTTCCTTGGTTTCTCTCCAAGTCTGTGTGGAGGATCTTCCCTCTGTCTTCCTTAAGGATTGCATGTTGCAATGGCAGTAGGGGCTTTGCCCGGCTGTTTAGTTTTGTGGAGTCTGGGCTGTCAGCATTCTCAGTTGTATGGAGAATATTCATTGTAATGCTCACATCTGTTTTTCATTTGATAAGGTTAGGCCTTATCAATAGAGAATGGTAAGCACTCTTAAAAGTGAAATAAGCCCATAGATTTAAAAATTCATTTAACTCGGAATTCTTTTCATATTAAATGTTTTAAAAATTGGAAAAAAAAAGTTTTCCTTTGTTTTTTTGGAGGGGGAGAGTTAACAGAGGTTGTGCTCAGATATTGATGAATGGAGAATTGAAAGGGATTCCTTTAAAGATGACTTAGACTCCAGTAGGGAGAGGGTAGTTTTTCTGCCAGTGGAGAGATGCAGTAGTTGCAGCCCGAATGTGATAAAGTATGTCTACAACATTGGCTGTTATTGATAGGACACACATTGCCATGAGCTGCATTGTTAGTGCCGGAGTTTTGCCTTGGCTGTGCAGGGAGAGGGTGGGGATAGTTGAATAATGAAGAAAGGTATTCCCCAAATCTTTCAATCTATGTCAATGTTAAATTGATTTTTAAATTAAAAACAAAATTATGTCTTGAGTACTGTTAGCATTGGCTAAGATCCATGCACTTACATAAATGCTGTTTGTGCAGGCTATCAAACATTATTAACAGCCACAGAGGAAGAGTCCCTGAAGAACTCACAGAACTGGGATACTACTGCTAGCCCTTAATATATCTTCTTTTCCTACAGGAATCCTACGAACACATGGCTAAACGGAGAATCACAAGAGAAACACCTTCTGAGTGCAACTGTCCAGCAGGTAAGAAATGAAACTTAACTAGGTTCCATCTAGGGGAGAGCATTTGCAAACAAACGATCATATGCCTGTCAGGTCTACCTGTAACAGTAACAGAGAAAGAATGCAGACCCAACTTGCTTTAAGAAAATCAACATGTCTCCCTTTGACAGATGGTGAGTAAAGCCACAAATATTATTTTAAGCAGCATACCAGTGTCTGTGAGGGGAAAAAAAAGAGCTAATCACCATGAAAAATATTGGCAAGGGGATATACAAATTTCTTAGTATCCCGGATTGAAAAGTCATCTTCAATTTTATTAAATAACTTCAGTGTTCGTGGTGAACCTGGTCTGAATAGCTGTGAAGCCCTGGTGTCTAATGTTATATTAGTGCAGAGTTTTTTGTGGTTATTATATTCGCAAGTGATCTGACCTGTAGGTAAAAATGAAGACTAAAGGAAATTAGTTCTTTATTTTGTTCTCAGTACCTTGCCAGAAATATTCTTCCATGTTGTCCATTTTTCTGTGTAGTTATAAGAAACCATAGTGACAGTGTGTATTAGAAGGATAGAGACGAAAGGGTAGTGAATGAGCACCCCCACCCCCCACCCCCGAATCATTAAATCTTCATTCAGAGACTTCTGAGCCTTGGTTGTTGTCTGTAGACCTAACAATTTAAAAGCTCTTGGAATATGGCCAGGGGAAGGCATTTAGTGGATACAATATTATATAAGGCATCAAAACTCCCATGAATCTCAAGAAGTTCTTTAGATAAACATGGTGAATGTATTTATGAACATTCTAGTTTCTTTCATCCTTATGCATGGAAAATGAGTCTTTTTCTCTCATATGGAAGAGCTCATTTCAATGTAGTCATGTGCTTCATAATGACACTTCAACCCAAGACAGGTCACAAATATAACAGTGGACCCCTAAGATTGTGTAACCTAGTGATGTCATAGCCAGGTTAGTTTGTGTGAGTGAGCTGTGTGATGTTTGCTCAGCAGTGGGATGGCAACAGCACAGCCCTTAGAACACGCCCCAGTTATGATTAAGCTGCAGGTGACTGTGAAAAACTTTGCGGCTGCTGTTCACTGCTGGCTCACGCCTGTAATCCTGGCTACTCAGTAGGTGGAGATCTGAGAATTGCAGTTCAAAGCCAGCCTAGTCAGCAAAGTCTATGAGACTCTTATCTCCAACAAACTAAGAAAAAGCTGGAAAAGGCACTGTGGCTCAAGTGGTAGAACGCTAGCCTTGAGCACAGAGAGGCTCAGGGATAGCACCCAAGACCCTGAGTCCAAGCCCCGGGACTGGGGATAAAAAGGACTACTGCCTGTAATTTCTTATAGTTTGCGGTTGGTTTTTGTCTCATGATAACTAGTTCAGGCACAGTTTAGACTTTTCAATTTTCAGGTTATACAGCATAAAAGCTTTTAGTATTTGTATTTGACCATCTTTGAGATATATTATTTTTTCAGTGAAGGCTTTTGATGAGAAGACAAAGCGTGGATGTTTGACATTGTGTGTTTCATCCTGAGTAGTTGAGAAAGACCTCAGAAGTAAGATATTCAAGGGAAGAACTTTTCCAGGACAGGAATGAAATCACAGCTGCCCCTGCCCCATAGAGATGATGTTAATTTCCCCGACAGTGGGTAGGGTAGGTATAGGACTTCACAAATCACACCTGGCAGGAAAGAGCATCTTTTGAATATACAAAAAAATCCAGTACACGGGCTGTGTGTATGTGGGGAGCTTAAATTTAATTTGGAAGATTCATAACAAACTTGGTAAAATGTTGAAAAGTGACCACACCGAGTTCTATTTCCAGAGGAGATACTATTGTTTTTATGATGCTTCATGTAGGCCAGTGATTGAACTCTTGTCATCTGGGAGAAAGCTATTATCCTTAAGAGTTTGCTGTATATTCCCTGGGATGATTATTACAGACTTTGTTTTTCCATCTTGCTTTTTTTGGGGTCAGTCCTGGGCCTTGGACTCAGG
Source organism: Perognathus longimembris pacificus (assembly GCF_023159225.1). NCBI lineage: Eukaryota > Metazoa > Chordata > Mammalia > Rodentia > Heteromyidae > Perognathus > Perognathus longimembris. Next base: position 21,566 of record NW_025959092.1, on the reverse strand, counting down.
GCCTGAGCACTGTCCCTGGCTTCTTCCCGCTCAATGCTAGAACTCTGCCACCTGAGCCACAGCGCCCCTTCTGGCCGTTTTCCATATATGTGGTGCTGGGGAATCGAACAGAGAGCTTCTTGCCACTAGGCCATATTCCCAGCCCTGTTTTTCCATCTTAATGTGATAAATGAATAATAAACAGCAATTCTCGTGGGTTGTTGTTTATTGGTTGCTCTATCACCTGCTTTCCTTCTTGCCACCACTAGAACTCTGCATTACATCAGTTTTTACCTGGCTCCTTGGGAGGGAACTCTGAAGGGGCACATTCAAACACACAGAACCAGATGGGGTTTTTGGTGAGTTACAGAAATAAACTCAGTTCTGCTTGTCCAATAACAAGACATCACCCAAACGCAGGCTTTGTGTTAAAAGATTCTGGAGAAAACCAGCTGATGCAGGATTATCTTAGGGAATGAGCTGGCTGGCCAAAAGGGCTTAGAAAGAAGATATGGCACTTCCCACCTGATTTGGCTGGAACCTCTGTTCGCCATGTGTGACTAAGACTTGTCACCCAGACATCTGTTTGCAGGACAGAGTGAGACAAGTGTGACCTCAACTCAGTTCCTGTGGACACATGCCCATCCATTGAAGTTGACACTCTTGATGACAGGCTGAGTCTCAGAGCCAAGGGTCGGTAGCAAAGAAGCAAATTTGTGTTGTTTGTACTCACTGATGGCTTCTGCTAGAACTCAGGTCTTACTGGGGTTTTCCCAGGTAGCCTCTGTGGGAAGGCTTTGAGGACGATTTATTGAATGGCTTCTCACAGTAGGAGAGGCTCTTTGTGATTTACTTTCTATAACTAGGACAGTTTTAAGTGCTAGCAATCTTAGGATTTGTCCCCTGGGCAGAGGGACTCCAGAGCTAGAAGCCTCATAAGGAATCCAGAATGAGCTGGATATGTCTAGACTGCAATCTTAGATCTGATACTAAATAATGGTGTGACTGTGATCAAATGAATGCACTTCATTTTTCACCAGGAAAAAAAAAGAGTAGAAATTTCTTCTCCATTGTACGATTTATGTAAATTGTTTGGCATATTAGTGTTTAGAGCTTAAATAATACTTCTGTTTTTTTTGTGTTGGTTTTTTTTGTAAGTTTCTCAGAAAGACTAGGCAAACTCTCTTACCACTAAAGCTGCACACACAGTTCATTAGTCTTTTTCTTACATTCCTTCCTCTGCTCCACAGAGGAACAAGTGGGAAATGTTGCAAAAGTTGCTCAGAACCTAAAGCTAATGTACATGGCGGTTAGTTAAACATCTGTAGGTCATTTATAAAGATAATCTTGCCTGTCAGTATCTCTTGGTGTTGTAGCAGTGGAATTTGGGGTTTTCATGATACCTAGTTTTGTCTCCAAAGTGTTCACCAAAATGACAGGGGAAACAGACCATTTAGACCGAAGCATACCGGGTAGAAAGACTTGGATTTATTGGGCATGGACTTAGTAAAGAGTGTCTTTACAGCTTCAATATGAGATGTTTACCAAAATGAGTGTCTTCTCCATCTGACTCGTAGACCTATTCAAATCAGATTTATTTATACAGTGATATTTATAACATAAAATTGGACAGTCATTATTATATCATCTTTGTCCTCAGTAGAAAGGCATATTTACCTTTTTTGTAAGATCAAGAGACGCTCTAGAAAACCAAAAGAAAATTTTCTTTTAAGAACCCCAAATAATTCATCAAAGCTATGTTTAGCAGATTTGCGTTAGCAATGGCAGAGACAAGGAAATAACAGCTGCTATTTGTGGCTTGATCCCTGTCATACCTGACTGTCTCTAAGAGAGTAACTTGGCTCGTCACTATGGCTACAGAATTCTACTTCAGGTTGTGTTCTTTGGATCTTCCATGAAGTATGCATAAAGCAGGCATATTTACAGAAAGGTTTCTCTGTCCAGCCAATGAAGAACGATGGGAATGGATACACCATTCAAGTGATAAGAACTCATTCATCAGTACCATTGGCCTCCTCAGCCTATTAGGTGTTGAAAAGATATGTCCCAGCCATCCCAGAGGACCATGCAGAGATCATCACAGACAGGAGAAAAGGTTCAAAAGGAGGTTTATAAGTGGGGCCATAGTTCCCATGGGAGAGGGAGCTACATGGTGTCTGCACCTTATCCAGGTGGCAGCTTCTCTCTCTGGGGGTAAAGGGGAAGTAGATAGGTAGTGAGTAGGAGTGGCTCATTAGGTATGGGTGGATCTGGGGGCTAGTGGGAGGAGCTGAGGACCTGAGGCTAAGGAAATGCAAACAGGTATAAGAACCTCTGTGGTGTCATCCATGTAGAATAGGAAATGAAGAAAGCCACCTTGGCTTTTTCATTAACATGTTACACAATCTTGTGCAAATCATTTCCACATATGGCTTTTTACAAACTGGTCATATCATTGTAAGTAAGAGCTGGGCAATAACGACTTAGCATCTTAGTCAATTCTCTACCTAGCATAAATTCTAAACAGTACCAGATTTTGGGATTATTTTTTGGGGGGAGCAAATAAGGCAGACTTGCCCTGTATCCTCATGGAGTTTCTAGTTCCATGAAGATGACACCAAATGTTAATTTGAAAAGGACTTTCCATGTGGGATAAGCAAAATCAAGAGGCGTACATTTTGGAGCATATAACCTAAATCTATGAAATGTTTACAATATGGGAAATTGTTTAAATGGTTTGGTGGTAGAGAAAGAAAACTATACTTATGTTTCAGAAATTCATAATAGAAGAAAATATGGCTCCTGAGAAAATCTGTAGGAATGGATACAAAGTTTGTTGGTTGCCTTTTGAATTTCTAAGAATTGATGGATAGGTAGATAAAGGTACACTGGTAGCTGATCTGCTGATATTCCAAATGAAAGAAACATGATATATTTTTTTCTTGGTCATGGGGCTTGAACTCTGGGCCTGGGCTCTGTCCCTGAGCTCTTCAGCTCTACCACCTGAGCCACTTTCTAAACATGATTTTTAATATAGAATGGACAGCCTGTTCTATATGATGATAGTCTATTCTATTCTATGAATAGTGAGATTAAAGTTGAGAACTTCTTGTGTGGAGTGTTTAACAGCTACAGGTAAAAAGTGAGACTAGAAGCCATCTGGTGGTGGCTCAGTTATAATTCTAGCTTCTTAGGAGATTGCAATCTGAAGGTTGAGATTCAAAGCCAGCCTAGGCAGGAATTTCCATGAGTCTCTCACCTTCAATAGCCACCAAAAAGCCAAAGTAGAGCTGTGGCTCAAGTGATGGAAAGCCAGCCTTGAGCAAAAAAGTTAAGGGGCATTGCCCAGGCCCTGAGTTCAAGCCCTAGTATGAGCATACACAGAAAGTAGATACTTCTTAAGGTATCCTCTATACTTATGAAATGACTATTTACAAAATGGGAGTAAATGCCAACAAGCGCAAGTACCCCTCATTCCCAAGTGGGAGCAGTACAGATCCTGGTGATGGATTGAGTTCGCCCCAGTATGGTGATGGACGTAAATGGTCACGCTTGCTTTGAGATAGAGCATTCTTCCCCCTGGTGTCAGAGCCTTTGTGTTCCTTTGCTAATCCAGTGGATTTGAGCATATAAAACTCCATGTCTTGCTGTATACATTTTCAATGATATAGAGAACAGAAACAGTTTTACCTTAAGAAACTTGAATAAGCAACTTGAGATGGTGAATGTTATGGAAATTAAAATGGCAGATATTCTCCACTTCCTGTGACACAGAACAGGGCACAGTGATGAGGGTGCCCCCACGAATGTCCCCAGTAAGTCTTTCTGAGGCCTAATGAATCCAACACGCTGGACATGACATGCTCAGTGACTTTTCTGCTGAGAGTGGACAAGGACAAGTTGCCTTTTGAAGGGGTGTTCTTGTTCTCTTTTGTCTGCCTTGTTTAGAAATGAAGAAGCTAATTCTTCCAATTCTTGCTCTGTGATGCTTGGCTTGGAACTTGAGGCCTTTTCCTTGCTTCATTTAAACCACTCCTCCAGTTCCTTTTTTTTTTTTTTTTTTTTTTTTTGGCTTTTGAGTTATCTTTGGATAGTCTTTTGGGCTGGCCAGCCCTCCCCTTCCTCTATCTCTTCCACCTTTCTCCCTTTTCCTCTGCCCTTTTCACTCTTCTTCCCCTTTAACTCCTCCTCCCCTCCCTCCCCTGCTTTTCATTTGATCAGGTGGTCTCAAGACTGTGCTCCTCCCTACCTCTGTTCCCCAGAATCTGGGAAACAGAAGTGTGCCACGATGTCTGGCTTCCTTTCCCTTTCTCACTGTAGTAATTCCGTTGGTAATTATGTAAAAGGATACCAATACTATATGGAATTTCAATTCACTGTACCTTATTCGATGTGTGGGAGCAAGCATTCTTTCAAGGCCACAGTCTGCTCTGCTTCTGATTGCTTTGTAAGGGTGTAAAATCAACACTGTGACATGACCAAAATGGAAGCCATCCAAGACCTATCATGAAAAACTGTTTGGGTGCCCTCCTTACCATGTTAGAGACTTTCTGGGGTGGTTTGGTGGAAGTGGAGAATGTGAAAACTGTTTATGGATGACTCTGAGCTGCAGGCTGAAACCTGAAACCCAGGATATGACTGGCTACACCTAGAAGCATTGCTACCTGACCTGGCTTGCCAAGATGGGTGAAGTTTGGTGGGGTGGTTTAAAGTGCCATGGAATTTCACAATGCCCCCATCCCTCCCCAATTTGTGTTAACAATGGTGATTCTTACGTGGAGATAGGAGGAACTGAGCTAAATAGGAGTTCACTGCTCCACCAGTTTCTTCCCAATTGAATTGCGAGCTATCCCTTGTCTTCTTTGGTGATGGACAAAATCAGTAGAGAAAGCAAATAGTTTCTCCAACCCATCAGCTCTAAGATACCTGAAATGCAGTCAATGTTGCCCTTGTGTATAGTAGATACAGCCACAGCCATGAACTTTGGGCTAGTATTCCAACAGCTAGAATAAGTGGAATTAATACTGTCATTCAACTTACTGTGGAACTTCTTCCCCTCAAAATTTGGAATTTCTATGAGTACAGGATAATTTGGAATTGCGATGACACTTCTGACGTCATTGCATCCAGAGATGTCACTGCCTCTTCAGTTGAAGGCCTTATTCTCTTCACGAATGGTAGTTGAAATGTATTCATTTCCCTTCATAATGTGTTCCTTACATTGATCACTAGATTCATGCAGTTTTTGTTATAAGGGCATACTTATAGGCTTTGACACCTAAAATGTAAAAAAAAATTATAATTTCAATTTATAGGCGTTCTGGTCTTCATTATGGACATGAAGCTTTAATTCTTGTATTTAAAATATATTCACACGTTATAAAATACAATGATCATATTTACTCTAATTGAGTAAATTGTAGCAAGCTCTGGCTTGTACATTATGGTATAACTGGGAGTCAGAATATATGTCTAGATAGTCTTCTTTGTTATCGGTTCCTCTCGCCTCTTCTCCCACTCTTCTCACCTCTTTTCCTCCTCTTCCTTCTCCCTTTTCTTCCAAAAGAGCTCAATGTTCCTCACTGAAAGTGAGGAACATATTCCTTAATCTGTTAGCACTAGAAAGTTGGGGAAATGCACAATGTAACCCACTGTGATATACATCACAAACATCAACATCTCTCACCCCATCCGTCTGCCTTAAAGTCTGAGATTTTTTTAAAGCCTTTAAGTCATCCCAGTTTTTGACATGTTTCTGTGCATTTTTTCATTTTTCTTTGTGCTTTTTTACTTTTTGGTGCCTGCACCAGGGCTTGTACACAGGTCCTGAGTGCTATCCCTTAGCCTTTGCACTCAAGGATAGTGGTCTACCACTTGAACCACAGCTCTGTTTCCTGATTTTTTGGTGATTAATTGTAGATAAGAGACTTTCTGGTGCATGCTTTCTTTGAACCTTGATTCTCAGAAATCATTCTCTTGAGGATTACAGACATGAGCCACTGGCACCTTGCTCCTTTGAGCTTTTATTCTTCACAAATACGCACATAGAGTCTTGTCAACAAGTTGCTGCTGCCATTAACTTTTTAATATAGTTATTGTTAACACTAGAGTTTTGTTGAGCAGTTAATGTTTAGCTGGCCAAATAGTATCTGCAACATAACTTTCCCCCAAATTACAATGTCCCTTAGTATCTGAAGTGGGTTGGCTCTACAACCCATGTGGCTAATGAAGTTCTTTTTATATAAAACCGTATAATATTTGCATATAAACTACAAACATCCTTCATATACTTTGTCTTCTCTAGATTGCTTACAGTAAGTAATATAATTGAAATAATGTGTAACTAGATTTTATACCATATTATAGGGCATTATGACAAGAAAACAGTGTGAATGTGTTTTAGTACAGATGCACTGCTTTTCCCTTAAAGATGTACAATCTGTAATTGGTTGAATTTGCATATGCAGAGTATTTATTTGTGCATTATTTATAGAAACTATGCTGTAAGAAAGTTGGTCTTTGGTAAAATGATGATGGTTCTATGTTGAAACTGAAATGGAATCCAGGAGGAGACTGTGAGTTTTGTGTCTGCATTTAAATGACAGGCAAGATCTTGAGAAATTACTAATATTGTAGCCAATATTGACTGAGAAATCCAATGCATTTCACAGAGAGAGTGTAAATCTGGCCACATTGTAACGAGTACAACAGAAGGAAAATTGAAAGACTATCTTGTTCCCATTGAAATGAATGTCCACTGTCATCAGGTGTTTGAGCAGGGAGTTGTGGATAGCTCTTTGGCCAAGCAAAGCACATTTTATAGGTGTCTGGTAGGACATGCAATAGAATGACACAGCAGCTCTACAAGCTATTGAGCTTTGTTGAGTGATAGTTTTCCCTTCCGTATATCGTTTCAAACTATGGGCTTCAAGGAAGTCTGCAACATAAAAATGACTTTTTGTTTTGACAGACCTGGGGCTTGAACTCAGGGCCTGGGCACTGAGCTTTTGCTCAAGGCTGGCACTCAGCTCTACTCTGAACTATCTGTTGGTTGGAGCTAAGTGTCTTGTGGACTTTTCCTGCCCAGGCTTGCTTTGAACTGTGATCCTCAGATCTCATTTCTGAGTAGCTAGGATTGTAGGCATAGGCCACCAGTACCTGACTTCCTGACTTTTTCTCCTCTGTCCTTTGTCCTCCTCCTCAGGCCCCCTTCCTTCCTTCCTCCTCCTTTTTTCATCTTTCTTCTTTTTTCCCCTTTTCTTCATTGCTTTGCTTTCTGAGAGAATTCAATGATCAGCCAACCATGAAATGGGAAAGTGGACCAAATAAGGCTGGATAATTTATTTGAGCCAAACAGAGGTATTATAATCTATTAAAAATATTTAGCCAAACACACTGTATTCGTGACTTTATCTCATAACCCTGCAGATTGTCTGGTAGTTGCCCAGGACCTGAGGCAGGAAGGCGGACCCATGTGCCTGAACTTTCCAGTCATGTCTTTGCAACTGGTAGTTTTTAATAAAAGAAAAACTCTAACATTGTGAAATTACATCAGTGAAGAAACCATAGCTTTTTATGTTCTTGTATATGCTTTTCTTCTGTGCAATGTTATTCAATGCCCTAAATTTCAGCTACTTTTGAGATATTTTCTTGAATGTTGAGATTAGTCTGGAAATCAGGCTAGGAATAAATGAAGTGCTGGTGTGGTAATAAAATTTATGTTACCATTTTATGAATATGAAAATGTCTAATTGTTATAACACAAGGTATCTTTGGATTAAGAAGTCTAGGACATTTTATTCTTTTACACCTTTTTTTTAAAGCAGGAAAACCTTTGGTTCTACCATCAGTCTTGAAGCAGAAATCCCAGAAAAAAGAATTTTATAATCAGTCACAAAGAATTCCTACACGCATCATGTATCCCTTCCTCATCATTTCCCATTTCTTAGGAGTCTCCACATTGTTTAATTGTAATCATGTGCAACTAGCATTTTAAAGCTTCACACTGCTTTCACATTTATGGGATATGATGAGAAGATTAAGAATGGTTGAAACTCAAGAGTAAATACAGGAAACTTAAGAGTAGATGTAGAAATGTGACTCCACCAGGCTTTCATGGAGCACACATTACCCCAGTGGGCTTCATGTTGTGGCCATCCATGTATAGAAGAACAAACTAGAAGGTGCACTCTCCCAAACAACCCTCATTCTAGTCAGGCCCCTCTCCTGTACTCTGCTTTGCAATTCTGTAGCAGGAATCTAAACTCTGGTTTCCTTCCATTGCATTGGTGTTGTTTGACCTGACTTTCCCTCAGCTTGGAACTTACGCATATGGGACTCAGGTGGCAGGGCCCTGCCTTTCCAGGGCCTGCACTTAGTATTCAATCTATTGTGGAGCAGAGGGATGTTCATGACCCATAGCAAAACTCCTCCTACGTCCCATAAAGTGACATGTTGTTTCTATTAAGGGATCATATTCTTAAGTGAAATCATGACCAGTCATGATGGCATGGAAGTATACAGAGGCCAAGTGACTGTGTGTTACTTTAATTACCAAAGAAGTAACTATTATGATTCCATAATGGTTCAAAGAAGAATTTTAAGACTGAAACAGTGGTTTTATTGTTTCTTTAGTTCAGAAGTAATTGAAATGGAATATGTAAATCGAGTCAAAGTGGACTTTTCCAAGTGAGAAAGAGAACTCAATTGCACTTCGAAAGAAACTATATGACTATAGCAAGAAAGACATCGCCAATTAACAAATATTTATTTTCCTTTGCTATTCTCTGCTATTTATCCTGTTACATAGTAGTGGAATGAATTAGGAAGAGAGTGATGTAGAGTGCATGGTTTTCCATTGCAACACAAACTCTATCTATCTATCTATCTATCTATCTATCTATCTATCTATCTACCTACCTACCTACCTACCTACCTATATTTTTGCTGTTCCCGGGGTTTGAACTCAGGCTTGGACACAGTCCCTGAGCTTTTTTTGCTTAAGGCTAGCACTCTGTCACTTGAGCAATAGCTCTACTTCCAGCTTTTTGGTGGTTAATTGAAGAGAAGAGTCTCACAGAGTTTTCCTGTCCAGGCTGGGTTAGAACCTCGATCCTCAGATCTCAGCCTCCTGAATAGCTAGGATTATTGGCTACAGCCACTGGCTTCCAGCTTACTTTCCCTATAGTCTTAAACTATATAGGAATCAACTCTTTGGTAAGCTTTTTTCCATTTTTATGTTTATATTACTAATGATTATTTTGTCTCTATTTTCCTATCTTATGATTATTTAATTATAAGACAATTGTTTATTTTTTATTTGATTAGTTATTTAAAGGACGGGTCTTTGGGGCTTTATATCATAGGATCCAAAGGTAGCACTAATGTCTGTGAACCTTAAAATTATACTACCACTTTTTTGATGACCAAAGCTCATTAGAAACTGGAGCCTGTGGCTCAGGCCTGTAATCCCAGATCCTCATGAGTTTGGAGGATTGTGCTTTGAAACCCGCCCTGGGTAGGGAAGTCCATGACATCCATCCTCCATGAACCACCAAAGTACCCGAAATTGTGCTATTTCTCATGGGGTAGCAGGCCAGCATGGAGTGACAAAGCTAAGGGACATAGCCCAGTCTCTGAGTTCAATTTTCAGTGCTGGCTCAAAAACCAAAACCCCACCAAAACACAAATGACCTGAAGGACTCTAGTCCCTGTGCGTAGGAACTAATAATTTGTCCTACTACTGTGAAGGGAAGAGCTTCTGAGTTCTTACAAAAACTATCTTTAAGTATTTGTGCAAAGGAGTTGCCATTTGACAAAGCAGTTTATGAATATGGCCCATCTTAACCCACCTCACCCCTTTCAACATTCTTGCCCCTCCTTCCTCTGCCCAGCCCTTCCGTTTTCTTACTTTTGTAGTATGTACAATGAATTCTTGACTACAATTCCCCCCTTCCCCTTCATTTGTCCCGCGCTCTTCCCTTGCCCCCACTTGATGAGCTGCTGTTTTTCACCCTTATGCTTTGGGAAGTAATGATAAGCACCACCCCCCCGCCGCCAGTACTTCCTCAGAACTTTCTAGATTCCTAAGAGTGGTCATTGTAAATGTCTAACACAAGAATAAATAGGATAGCAATATATGAGAGGGTTAAAGACATGCTTTAATCATAATCTTTGTGATTCGAATAAAGAAATGTTGTTGAATAAAGACACTGCACATTCCTGTTGGATATTTCTCACAGAGTGAACACAGTGCTGTCCCAACTCTTTTACTATATTTAAGTTTTTGGCTCATCACTGGTATTTGTTTCATAATCTAACAAAAAGATCACGTGTCTCTTGCTAGCAAAAGCTGCAGAGGAGGGAATGCTTATTCTATGAGTAGAGAGAGAAGGAAGGCTGGAGAGATGTTTGTGCTTGTGGAGAAGCTTATTTTTTTTTTTTTTTAATAAACGCAGGCCATGTTTGCCACCTCCCGAATTTTGCGCTACTCTTTTCGCTGTCCTAGCTTTGACTTAGTTTGTTTTATGTTCTCGTTTGGTTATTTCCTTGAACATCCCATCTAATTTACATCTTATTCATTTTTGTGTTGCAGCTTCTGACAACTGTCTTGAGTCCACACTTCTCTAGATTTTTATACCTAGCAGCCATTTGGCTTCTACTTTTCCTGATCTCTCTCTTCCTCTCTCACTACCTGTGCCTAATGTTGAGGTTATAGTATCCAAAATAGCTCAGGCCTCAGCCACCTTGGTGTGTTCATGCTATCTGTCCCTACCTGCCTCAGTGTCTGTACCTTTTCGCTGGTTTCACTCAGATTATGGCCAGAGATTGGCTGAAGTAAATAACAGGAAGGAAGAAAGGAAATGTATGGTGATTAGCAGTTCTTTGAGGGAAATGTTTACCTTTATTCACAAACAGTGTATGTGTTGGTAGTTTTCCTATTGCCAGAGAAAGAGAGTGTTGATTCTAAATGTTAGTTTTTAACATGAGAATCTTAAGCATTATATGTTATAACTCTCAGAAATGTTAGGTGTTTCAGAATCATTAAAAAATATTTATTGTCTTTTTTCTCCTTTATTGTCAAAGTGAAGTACAGAGGGGTTACAGTTTCATATATAATGCAGTGAGTACATTTCTTGTCAAATATGTTAGCTCCTCCTCCCCTCCACATGCCTACCTCTTCCCTCCTGCTTCCCCTTCCACCCACGAGTTGTACGGTTGGTTTACACCAAATGGTTTTGTGAGTATTGTGTTTGGAGTTGTTTGTATTTTTATCCTTTGTCTATTGATTTTGATATTTACTTTCTCTTCCCTAGCTCTAATACACGTATATACAGTATCCAGGGTGCTCAGATGAGATACAGTGATAGTGGGGGTAAAACCACAGGAAGGGAATACGAGAGAAAATAAAAAGGGTACGGATTCATATCGCATGTTGAAAATAATTACAATAATGATATACCACTTGTTTCCATAACATGGAGCTCATTTCACTTAGCATCATCTTAAGTGTCCATAAGGGCATAGCTATTGGGCTATTATGACTTCGGCTTTGACTAGCCTAAACATGTACTAATTATTCCAAAAAAAATTTACTATGTGAAGTGAGCCAGACCTAAAGAAACATAGACTGTATTGTTTTCCTCATAGGAAAAACATTTTTTTTTCTTATTTATTGTCAAAGTGATGTACAGAGAGGTTACAGTTGCATATGTTAGGCATTGGATACATTTCTTATACTGTTTGTTACCTCCTCCCTCACTTACCCTCCCCTCCCCCTGCCCCCTCCCCCCAGAGTTGTTCACTTGGCTTACACCAAACAGTTTTGAAAGCATTGCCTTTGTAGTCGTTTGTCTTTTTATCTTGTATCTCTCGGTTTTGGTATTCCCTTTCACTTTCCTAATTCTAATACCAGTATATACAGTTTCCAAAGTACTCAAATAAGATAAACTGATAGTGAAGGTACAACCGCAGGAAGGGGATACAAGAGCATCATCAACAGTAGAAGCTACAGTTACACATGGCATGTTGAAAGTAATTACAGCAGTGATATAACAGTTGTTTCCATAAAATGGAGGTTGTTTCACTTAGCCTCATCTTATGTGTTCATAAGAGTATTGCTGTTGGGCTCTTGTGATCCTCTGCTGTGACTAGCCTAAACCTGAGCTAACTATTCCCTATGAGAATAGGGAATCCTATTCATAGCATAGAATCCATGTTTCTTTGGGTCTGGCTCACTTCACTTAGGATAATTTTTTCCAAGTCCTTTCATTTCCTTACAAATGCGGCAATGTCATTCTTTGAGACAGAGGTATGAAATTCCATTGTGTACATGTACCACATTTTCCTGATCCATTCATCTACTGAGCGTTACTGGGTGGGATCCATATTTTAGCTATGCCAAATTGTGCTGTGATGAATATTGTTGTGCTGGTGGCTTTTGTGTGTTCTTCTCTGTGGTCTTTGGGTAGATGCCAAATGTGGGGCTGCTGGATCATAAGGGAGCTCTATGTTTACCTTCTGAGAAATCTCCATACCACTTGCCAGAGTGGCTGAACAAGTTTACATTCCCACCAACGATGAAGTAGGGTTCCCTTTTGTCCACATCCCCTCCAACATTTATTATTGTTAGTTTTCTTGATATAGGTCATTCTTACTGGGGTGAGATGGAATCTCAATGTTGTTTTGATTTGCATTTCTTTTATGGCCAGAGATGTAGAGCACTTTTTCATATGACTCTTGGCCATTCTCATTTCCTCATCAGAGAAGTCTCTTTGTAAGTCTTTAGCCCACTTGTTGAGGGGGCTGTTGGTTCTTTGCGGTTTTGTTTTGGAGGAATTTAATTTTTTGTAGTTCTGCATATATTTTAGATATGAGGTCTTTGTTCATTGTATGGCTGATAAAGATCTTTTCCCAATCTGTAGGCTTTCCATTCATCTTGTGAGCTATGTCCTTTGCCCTGCAGAAGCTCAGCTATTTGATGCAATCCCATTTGCTCGTCCTTTTTGTGATTTGTAGCATTTATGGCTATTTGTTAAGGCAGGTCTGTCCTGTGCCAAGGAGCCCAAGTGTTTCTCCTACTTCTTTTAGTGCTTTCAAGGTATCTGTTATAATTTCAAGATCTTTGATCCATGTGGAATTGATTTTGGTGCAGGATGATATATAAGGATCTAATTTTGCTTTGTTGTCGGTGTTGAACCAGTTTTGCCATCACCATTTGTTAAAGAGGCTATCTTTCTTCCATCGTATTTTTTTAGCTCCTCTATCAAAGATTAAGGGGGCTTAGTTCTGTGTGTTCACTGCTGGATCTTCAATTCTGTTCCATTGGTCTTCAGGCCTGTTCCATTGCCAATTCCAAGCTGTTTTTATAGCTATAGCTTTATAATACAGCTTGAAGTTTGGTATTGTAATTCCTCCGGCATTGTTCTTTCTGCTTAGGATTGTTTTTGCTAGTCGGGGGGGTCATTTATTTTTCCATATAAATTTCTGGATTGCTTCCTCAATTTCATTAAAAAATGGTGTTGGGATATTAGTGGGTATTGCATGGAATTTGTAGATAGCTTTTGGCAATATTGCCATTTTGACTATATTAATCTTCCCAATCGAGGAGCATGGGAGGTTTTTCCATTTCCTTAGTTCTTTTTTTTTGTTTTTCAAATTTTTATTATCAAAGTGATGTACAGAAAGGTTACAGTTTCATATTTTAGGCACTGGATACATTTCTTGTACAGTTTGTTACCTTGTCCCTCATACCCCTCTCCCTCCTCCCCCTTTCCCTTACCCCCCCCCCCCACGGAGATGTTCAGTTCACTTACACCAAACAGTCTAATCATAGAGGTCTTTCACTTCTTTGGTTAGGTTATTTCTAGGTATTTTATGTTTTTGAGACTATTGCAAAGGGAGTTGCTTTCCTGACTTCAGCCTCTGTCTTCGTGTTATTAGCATATAGAAAGGCTGTTGATTTTCGAGGGTTTATTTTATATCCTGCAACTTTGCCAAAGTTTTGGATCTGCTCTAGTAGCTAGGGAGTAGAGTCTATGGTGTTCGTTAGGTATAGGATCATGTAATCTGCAAAGAGAGAAAGCTTAACTTCATCTTTTTCCTATTTGGATCCCCTTTTTGTTTTCTTCTTGCCTAATTGCTCTGGCTAGGAATGTTAAAGAGGGGAGAGAGCAGACATCTCAATCTTGCTCCTGATTTTCAAAGGAATGGCTTTGGCTTTACACCATTTAGAATTATGCTTGCTGTTGGTTTGTAATAAACTGCCTTTATTATATTCAGGAATGTTCCTTGGAATCCCAATTTCTCCAGGATTTTTATCATAAATGGGTACTGGATTTTATCGAACGCCTTTTCTGCATCCAGAGATATAACCATGTGGTTCTTACCTTGCTCTGGTTGATGTGGTGGATTACATTAATTGACTTGCGTATATTGAACCAACTTTGCATCCCTGGGATGGATCCAGTTTGAACATGGTGTATGATATTTTGATGACCTGTTGAAGTCGATTGGACAGAATTTTGTTGAGAATTTTTTGCATCTATGTTCATCAGGGAAATCGTTCTATAGTTCTGTTTTGTGATGAGTCCCTGCCTGGTTTTGGGATGAGGGCTATACTGGCTTCATAGAATAAGTCTGGTAGTGAACGTTCTCTTTCAATTTCATTGAAGATTTTGAAAAATATTGGTGTGGACTTCTGTTTTGAAAGCCTTGTAGAATTCTGCTGTGAATCCATCTGGACATGGGATTTTCTCTGATGGGAAATCACTTATTGCTGTTTCTATTTCAAGGCTGGGTATGAGTCTGTTTAGAAGGTTTAAATCTTCATGGTTGAGTTTTGGGGGTATCAATTTTTTCTAGAAAATCATCCATTTCTTCCATGTTCTCGAATTTTTTGGCACAAAGGTTTGCAAAATAGTCCCTTATTGTGTTCTGAATTTTGGTTGTTTCTGTGGTGATGTTACCTGTTTTATCTCGGATCTTGTTTATGTGGGTGTGCTGCCATCGTTTTTTTGGTCAGGTTTGCTAGGAATTTGACTATCTTGTTAATATTCTCAAAGAACCAAGTCTTTGTTTTGTTGATTGTTGCGATGGTTTTTTTTCTCCCTCTCAAGTATATTTAATTCTGATTCGATTTTAATTATTTGCTTCCATCTAATGACTTGGGGGTATGGCTTCTTGTTCTCTTTTGAGAAGATTAAGGTGATTCCGTAAGTTGTTGAGTTGCTGTTTATCCAGATTGTTGGTGTAGGCACTCAGATATAAATTTTTAGTCTGAGTACTGCCTTTGCTGTGTCCCAAAGGAGGTGGTACTTTGTGCACTCACCTTGGTTGAATGCCATAAATATTGAATTACTGGTATAATTTCTTCAATGACCCACTGATGGTTCAGCAGTGTGTTGCTTAGTCTCCATGGATTGTATCATTTTGTGTGGTGGCTGTTTGAGTTGAGCTTTAATTTTAATCTATTGTGGTCTGAGGGAAGGCAGGGAATGATTTTGATACTTCTGAATTTGTACAGATTTTCTTTGTGCCCTAAGATGTGATATATTTTGGAGAATGTTTCATGGGCTGCTGGAAAAGAATGTGTATTCTGGTATTGCTTGATGGAATATTCTGTAGATGTTGGTTAAGTCTAGTTGGTCTATGCAGTTGATTAGTTCTGTGGATTCTTTGGTCAGTTTTTGGCCTGTTGGTCTGTCCAGAGGTGACAGTGGAGTGTTAAAGTCTCCAACAATCAATGTGTTTGGGACTATGAGTGATTTTAGAGTCAGTAGTGTTGGTTTGATGAAGTTGGGTTCTCCTGTATTTGGTGTGTGGATATTTAAGATGGTTATATCCTCCTGTAGGAGACATCGCTTTATTAGTATGTAGTAACCTTCTTTGTCTCTTCTTACCATTTTTCATTTGAAGTCGATTTTATCTGATGCTAGAATTCCACTCCAGCCTGCATTTGGGGGCCATTTATTGGTAGATTTTATTCCAGCCTTTCACCTTTAGAAGAAGTTTGCTTTTGCTAGATAGATGTGTCTCTTGGAGGCAGCAGAAAGACGGATCTTGATGTTTGATCCAAGTAATGAGCCTATGTCGTTTGAATGAAGAATTAAGTCCATTAATGTTGAGAATTAGGTTTGAGAGATGATCATTTGTCCTTTCATTGTAGCTATCTTGTTAAAAGCTGTGTCTTCCCAATTCTTGATCTAATATTCTGGTTTTCTATTTAGGGTTCATTTCTCTGTCTGTATTGGGATCTTGATTATTTTCCCTGTATAGTACATCTTTGAGGATTTTCTGTAAAGCTGGTTTGGTGGAGATACATTGTTTCAGTTTTTCCTTCCTGTGGAAGACTTTTATTTGACCTTCAGCTATGAATGAGAGTTTAGCTGGGTACAGCATTCTTGGTTGATATTTATTATTATTTAGGGTTTGGCATACCTCATTCCAGGATCTCCTTGCTTTTCATGGTCTCTGCTGAGAAGTCTGGGGTAATTCTGCTTGCTTTTCCTTTATTTGTGATTACTTTCTTCTCCGTAACATCTTTAAGGATTCTTTCCTTGGACTCTACTGATCCTGTTATGATCACAATGTGTCAGTGGGATGTCCTATTCTGATCTGGTCGCTTTGGGGTTCTAAATGCTTCTTGTATCTGTATCGGCCTACCTTCCTGGATAGTTGGGAAGTTCTTGGCTAATATTCTGTTAAATAGGTTGCATATTCCATTAACTTCTTTCTCCTGGTTTTTCTCAATTCCTATTCGCCTCAAATAGTGCTTCCTGCTTGTGTCTTGGAGCTCCTGGAGTGATCTGTTTTATCGATTGGATTGGTTTTGTATTTTTGTGTGACATTTCTCCATAGATTCTAGGGAATCTTCAGCTCCTGAGATTTGATCCTCTGCTTCACCTACTTGAGACTGTAGGCTAGTTACTTGATTTGAATCTCTTTTCCTTCAGACTGGTCTTTCCTGATGATTTCCATGTCCTTGCTAGAAGTATCTCTTAGGTCCTGCATGGACATCTTTACATTATTAATTTGGTTTTGAGTGCTGTCTCTCAAATCTTTTAGCTGGGTAGTTATCTTTTCATATGACTCTTGAAGTTCATTTATCTTTCTCTTTGTTGAGGCCATGAAATCATCTATTACTTTATGGATGGATTGATGTATGGATGGATTCAAACTTTTCATTTAACATGTTTATCAGTAGACTTTGTAGAGCATTTTGAGGGTTCTCTTCTATGTCTTTGATTGACTGCTCTGCTTCCTGCTTGTTTTGAGTGGGAGATATGACTGCATTGTTTGCCATCTTGTGTTTCTTCTGCCCATTTGGATTGGGGAATGCCTATCTAAGAGCACCTGTGAGCACTGTTTAAGATCCAAAGCAGACCTTACCAAGCACTGATGTGTAAATATTAGAAGTTCACAAATATACACAGATACTTGGTATAAGTGTATATAAAATTAGATTTGGTGTTCCTAAAAATACAATTTCAAAATAACAACCAATCCTGTATTCAATAGTTAATAAGTATTGTTAAAATATTATGAGCTGGATTTCTCTATAAACCACTTTGATTCACTTGGATTGAACAGGGATATCCTCTATCCAATAACCCAGCAATGATATTCATAGGCAGCATCATCACTGTCATGCAGATCTCCAAGAGCAGAGGCAGCTTGGCATCAAGTACGGAGACCTTTGTGTAGCGGACAGCACAAGAGGGGAGCCTTCGCCATATGATTGGTTTCCGGGAACTTCGAAAAACAAGTAACGTGTAAACACTTTCAACTCCCTCTGTCCAACCTCATACCTGACACACTCATGCAACCGCACATGAACAAAACATTCCTCACAGGCGAGCCGACTCTCTCTCTCTCTCTTTCTCTCTCTTCCTCCCCGCCACCCCCACATGCTCACTATAACACACTGTGCCGGGTCCTCCTGGATCTACATCCACATACCTATTTGCACATATGCAGACTTAGGCTTAGGAAGCACACTCCTGTACAGCATCAGGAACACACGCATGTAGGCAAGCAGGGGCACACACACGCACACGTGAGCGCACCCAGTACACAGTGGCTTGGAAGGTGCTAAGGGGTTTTCGAGGACTGTGTCCTACTTGCTCAAGTCCAGGGTGTTGTTCTTGTGGTGGGCGTGGCTAAGGAGCCCAGCGCTGCTTACTGGACAGTCCATTGGCACTTGGGCCTCCCCCTGCTGTCCTCACCAGTCTCCCATTCCCTGAACCATGCAGCTTCGGAGACCTGGGTAGCATCAAACTCTTCGGGAAAGCAATCAAGGCAGAAATGTCAATGTAACAGGACCACATGATTACGCCCCAGTAGTGCCCCAACCAAGGATGGCATTCGTTACCCCTCAGGTCTACACCCTAAAGCCCAGCGATGCGAGCAGAGAATGGGGCAGGCCTGTGCCCCAGAATCCCTTGCCTCTTCTCCCTTCTACTTGGTTCCAGGGTGGTGGGGCTCCAACTTGGCCCTTCCTAGCCACCACCTGCCATCTGCAGCTGAGTTCCTGAGGCTTGTCCCCTGCACACATACCTCCTTTGCTGATAACTCCCACCGAGTTCTCTCTCCTAGCCCTCATGTCCCTGCCTTGCTGCTCTGGACTACTTTCAACTCACACATGCCTCTGCGTCACTGCCTCTTTGCCTCTGCCTCTGCTTCCCAATTTCACCCTCCTCCTCTTGAGGTTCACAGGCTGCACACCTCCCCATGCACCTCTTCACTTCTTCTGGGGAAATGACAACTGCCTCACCCTGGCCTAGCCCTTCTTATCTTCTCCAAATCTCCCTCTGCTCTCACCCCTCTGCACACCTGGGATCTCTCAGTCCTCTGGTGAACACCAATCCCCATTTATCTAATCTGTTGTCTGCCTGCTCTGTGCCCAAGCCCCTCTGCTCCTTTTCTGTGCACAGGAGGTTTGTGACAAAGGTAGGAGGGAAGCGGCACTCCTTTCCTGCCTTCTGGTTTTATGACTGACATCCGATTGGTCTGGAAACGGCCTCTGCCCCCTTGGCCAAGACCACCTGAAGACCTTGCCTGGCTTGCTAGGCAGCAGCCCTGTGTTTTTCTGAGCAGGAAGGACTGCACATATGCGACCCCACTATACAGAAAAGCCTCCAGGTGGTGGCCGGATGTTTTGTTTCTCCATTCCTTGCCCACTTTGTTGATGTGTGCTTTCATTTGCATTCCTACAGGAACAGCCTTAAGGGAGGGGTAGTGAGGCTGCTTAGAGGTAGGCAGTTGGTGCTCACAGGCCAGCAGGGCCTCCTGGTGCCTCACTAACAGTGCATTTGCACCTGGGGTGCTGGGAAGCCTCTGGGCAGTGCCCATATGGTTTGGAGCTCTGTGACATGGCCAGGTACTAGGCGCCTCCTGATGACTTGAGCCAGTGTTCCAACTGGAGTTGCCATAGCAAAAAGGGTACAGGGCCCCTGGGGGTTTGCTGTAAGTTCTCACTAGTTCTCACAGGCCTTCGGGGATGCACAGGATGTGTAGAGCCACACATCCCTCCCCTGACCATTCTGCTGGGAACGGCTTGGGCCAGGGTCCTAGGCAAATACACTTTCCACCTCCCCTCCTGCTCCATCTTCCCACATCCTGGTTGAACCCGTGTGACACAGCTCCCCACCGCCTCTGCCCTTGCCAGTCCTGGAAGTGGCTGGTGTATGGATCCGCCACCTCCCTCACAATCAACCTCATCTCTCTTGCTCAGAGCATAAGGGAGATACAAGGTTAGCAGGTCAGCGAATCTGGGCATCTCCTTTCTGCGCTAGTGTCTGCTTAACTCTTGTCTTCCCGCTTGCCTTGGCCTCTCTGGCCCAGATCCCTGCCTGCTACTTCCTGCTATTGAGCAGCCAAGGATTATACTGGCTAGAGGCAGGAGCTGGCAATCCTGGTGCCCGTGGCTCACAGCCATATGTTTTAGGCTCCTTCAGGAAGCTCTGCTAAGACACCAGGGAAAGGGATATCTGACCCTTCCCTGCCGTGACCAAGGCACACTAGCACCCAGCAATGATATTCATAGGCAGCTTCATCACTGTCATGCAGATCTCCAAGAGCAGAGGCAGCTTGGCATCAAGTACGGAGACCTTTGTGTAGCGGACAGCACAAGAGGGGAGCCTTCGCCATATGATTGGTTTCCGGGAACTTCAAAAAACAAGTAACGTGTAAACACTATGAACTCCCTCTGTACAACCTCATACCTGACACACTCCTGCAACCGCACATGAACAAAAAATTCCTCACAGGCGAGCCGACTCTCTCTCTCTCTCTTTCTCTCTCTTCCTCCCCGCCACCCCCACATGCTCACTATAACACACTGTGCCGGGTCCTCCTGGATCTACATCCACATACCTATTTGCACATATGCAGACGTAGGTTTAGGAAGCACACTCTTGTACAGCATCAGGAACACACGCATGTAGGCAAGCAGGGGCACACACACGCACACGTGAGCGCACCCAGTACACAGTGGCTTGGAAGGTGCTAAGGGGTTCTCGAGGACTGTGTCCTACTTGCTCAAGTCCAGGGTGCTGTTCTCGTGGTGGGCGTGGCTAAGGAGCCCAGCGCTGCTTACTGGACAGTCCATTGGCACTTGGGCCTCCCCTTGCTGTCCTCACCAGTCTCCCATTCCCTGAACCATGCAGCTTCGGAGACCTGGGTAGCAACAAACTCTTCGGGAAAGCAATCAAGGCAGAAATGTAAATGTAACAGGACCACATGATTACGCCCCAGTAGTGCCCCAACCAAGGATGGCATTCGTTACCCCTCAGGTCTACACCCTAAAGCCCAGCGCTGCGCGCAGAGAATGGGGCAGGCCTGTGCCCCAGAATCCCTTGACTCTTCTCCCTTCTACTTGGTCCCAGGGTGGTGGGGCGCCCAACCTGGCCTTCCTAGCCACCACCTGCCATCTGCAGCTGAGTTCCTGAGGCTTGTCCCCTGCACACATACCTCCTTTGCTGATAACTCCCACCGAGTTCTCTCTCCTAGCCCTCCTGTCCCTGCCTTGCTGCTCTGGACTGCTTTCAACTCACACATGCCTCTGCGTCACTGCCTCTTTGCCTCTGCCTCTGCTTCCCAATTTCACCCTCCTCCTCTTGAGGTTCACAGGCTGCACACCTCCCCATGCACCTCTTCACTTCTTCTGGGGAAATGACAACTGCCTCACCCTGGCCTAGCCCCTTCTTATCTTCTCCAAATCTCCCTCTGCTCTCACCCTCTGCACACCTGGGATCTCTCAGTCCTCTGGTGAACACCAATCCCCATTTATCTAATCTGTTGTCTGCCTGCTCTGTGCCCAAGCCCCTCTGCTCCTTTTCTGTGCACAGGAGGTTTGTGACAAAGGTAGGAGGGAAGCGGCACTCCTTTCCTGCCTTCTGTTTTTATGACTGACATCCGATTGGTCTGGAAACGGCCTCTGCCCCCTTGGCCAAGACCACCTGAAGACCTTGCCTGGCTTGCTAGGCAGCAGCCCTGTGTTTTTCTGAGCAGGAAGGACTGCACATATGCGACCCACTATGCAGAAAAGCCTCCAAGTGGTGGCCGGATATTTTGTTTCTCCATTCCTT
>NW_025959091.1:0-33232 GCF_023159225.1 Perognathus longimembris pacificus | reverse complement strand
CCAGATTCTTTTGGGGAGTTACCAGTACAGTAATCACACCAGGAAGTAGTTAATTTATTAAGCTACTGCTTTTCTTAATCTCAGTGGGGATATGTACTGATAAACAGCTACCTACGCAGCATGTTCATGTCGTTCCTAAATGAGCTTTTTTCTCGGTTCCGTCACCACAATCCAGATTATTTTGGGAAGTTACCAGTACAGTATCCATCCCAGGAAGTACTTAATTTATTAAGCTACTGCTTTTCTTAATCTCAGTGGAGATATTTACTGATAAACAGCTAGGTATGCAGCATGTTGATGTCGTTGCTAAATGAGCTTTTATCTCTCTCCCCTCACCACAAATCAGATTCTTCTGAGGAGTTCCCAGTACATTATCCTTTCCCCTGTGTAATTACCTTAACGAGCTCCAGCTGTTTTTATTCTCAGAAGCGATACTTTCTGATGTACAGCTGCCTACCCCCTTCGTAAGTGCAGGTCATAAATGAGCCTTTTTCTCTGTTCCCTCACCACAATCCAGATTGTTTTGGGGAGTTACCAGTACAGTAACCATACCAGGAATTACTTAATTTATTAAGCTACTGATTTTCTTAATCTCAGTGGATTTATTTACTGATAAACAGCTACCTACGCAGCATTTTCATATCGTTCCTAAATGAGCTATTATCTCTCTCCCCCTCACCACAAATCAGATTCTTCTCAGTAGTTCCCAGTACATTATCCTTTACCCTGTGTAATTACCTTAACAAGCTCCAGCTGTTTTTATTCTCAGAAGGTTTACTCCCTGATATACAGCTGCCTACCCCCTTCGTAAGTACAGGTCCTAAATGAGCTTTTTTCTCTGTTCCCTCACCACAATCCAGATTCTTTTGGGGAGTTACCAGTACAGTAACCATACCAGGAATTACTTAATTTATTAAGCTACTGCTTTTCTTAATCTCAGTGGAGATATTTACTGATAAACAGCTACCTACGCAGCATGTTCATGCCGTTCCTAAATGAGCTTTTATCTCTCTCCCCTCACCATAAATCAGATTCTTCTGAGGAGTTCCCAGTACATTATCCTTTCCCTGTGTAATTACCTTAACAAGCTCCAGCTGTTTTTATTCTCAGAAGGTTTACTCCCTGATATACAGCTGCCGACCCCCTTCGTAAGTGCAGGTCCTAAATGAGCTTTTTTCTCTGTTCCCTCACCACAATCCAGATTCTTTTGGGGAGTTACCAGTACAGTAACCATACCAGGAATTACTTAATTTATTAAGCTACTGCTTTTCTTAATCTCAGTGGAGATATTTACTGATAAACAGCTACCTACGCAGCATGTTCATGTCGTTCCCAAATGAGCTTTTATCTCTCTCCCCTCACCACAAATCAGATTCTTCTGAGGAGTTCCCAGTACATTATCCTTTCCCCTGTGTAATTACCTTAACAAGCTCCAGCTGTTTTTATTCTCAGAAGGTTTACTCACTGATATACAGCTGCCTACCCCCTTCGTAAGGGCAGGTCCTAAATGAGCTTTTTACTCTGTTCCCTCACCACACTCCAGATTCATTTCGGGAGTTACCAGTACAGTAACCATACCAGGAAGTACTTAATTTATTAAGCTACTGCTTTTCTTAATCTCAGTGGAGATATTTACTGATAAACAGCCACCTACGCAGCATGTTCATGTCGTTCCTAAATGAGCTTTTTTCTCTGTTCCCTCACCACAATCCAGATTCTTTTGGGGAGTTACCAGTACAGTATCCATATTAGGAAGTACTTAATTTATTAAGCTACTGCTTTTCTTAAACTCAGTGGAGATATTTACTGATAAACAGCTACGTATGCAGCATGATCATGTCGTTCCTAAATGAGCTTTTATCTCTCTCCCGTCACCAAAAATCAGATTCTTCTGAGGAGTTCCCAGTACATTATGCTTTCCCCTGTGTAATTACCTTAACAAGCTCCAGCTGTTTTTATTCTCAGATGGTTTACTCCCTGATATACAGCTGCCTACCCCTTCGTAAGTGCAGGTCCTAAATGAGCTTTTTTCTCTGTTCCCTCACCAAAATCCAGATTCTTTTGGGGAGTTACCAGTACAGTAACCATACCAGGAAGTACTTAATTTATTAAGCTACTAATTTTCTTAATCTCAGTGGAGATATTTACCGATAAACAGCTACCTACGCAGCATGTTCATGTCGTTCCTAAATGAGCTTTTATCTCTCTCCCCTCATCACAAATCAGATTCTTCTGAGGAGTTCCCAGTACATTATCCTTTCCCCTGTTTAATTACCTTAACAAGCTCCAGCTGTTTTTATTCTCAGAAGGTTTACTCCCTGATATACAGCTGCCTACCCCCTTCATAAGTGCAGGTCCTAAATGAGGTTTTTTCTCTGTTCCGTCACCACAATCCAGATTCGTTTGGGGAGTTACCAGTACAGTAACCAAACCAGGAAGTACTTAATTTATTAAGCGACTGCTTTTCTTAATCTCAGTGGAGATATTTACTGATAAACAGCTACCTACGCTGCATGTTCATGTCGTTCATAAATGAGCTTTTATCTCTCTCCCCTCACCACAAATCAGATTCTTCTGAGGAGTTCTCAGTACATTATCCTTTCCCCTGTGTAATTACCTTAACAAGCTCCAGCTGTTTTTATTCTCAGAAGGTTTACTCCCTGATATACAGCTGCCTACCCCCTTCGTAAGTGCAGGTCCTATATGAGCTTTTTTCTCTGTTCCCTCACCACAATCCAGATTCTTTTGGGGAGTTACCAGTACAGTAACCATGCCAGGAAGTACTTAATTTATTAAGCTACTGCTTTTCTTAATCTCAGTGGAGATATTTACTGATAAACAGCTACCTACGCAGCATGTTCTTGTCGTTCCTAAACTAGCTTTTATCGCTCTCCCCTCACCACAAATCAGATTCTTCTGAGGAGTTCCCAGTACATTATCCTTTCCCCTGTGTAATTACCTTAACAAGCTCCAGCTGTTTTTATTCTCAGAAGGTTTACTCCCTGATATACAGCTGCCTACCCACTTCGTAAGTGAAGGTCCTAAATGAGATTTTTTCTCTGTTCCCTCACCACACTCCAGATTATTTTGGGGAGTTACCAGTACAATAACCATACAAGGAAGTACTTAATTTATTAAGCTACTGCTTTTCTTAATCTCAGTGGAGATATTTACTGATAAACAGCTACCTACGCAGCATGTTCATGTCGTTCCTAAATGCGCTTTTTTCTCTGTTCCCTCACCACAATCTAGATTCTTTTGGGTAGTTACCAGTACAGTATCCATACCAGGAAGTACTTAATTTATTAAGCTACTGCTTTTCTTAATCTCAGTGGAGATATTTACTGATAAACTGCTACGTATGCAGCATGTTCATGTCGTTCCTAAATGAGCTTTTATCTCTCTCCCGTCACCAAAAATCAGATTCTTCTGAGGAGTTCCCAGTACATTATCCTTTCCCCTGTGTAATTACCTTAACAAGCTCCAGCTGTTTTTATTCTCAGAAGGTTTACTCCCTGATATACAGCTGCCTACCCCCTTCATAAGTGCAGGTCCTAAATGAGCTTTTTTCTCTGTTCCCTCACCACAATCCAGATTCTTTTGGGGAGTTACCAGTACAGTAACCATACCAGGAAGTACTTAATTTATTAAGCGACTGCTTTTCTTAATCTCAGTGGAGATATTTACTGATAAACAGCTACCTATGCTGCATGTTCATGTCGTTCCTAAATGAGCTTTTATCTCTCTCCCCTCACCACAAATCAGATTCATCTGAGGAGTTACCAGTACATTATCCTTTCCCCTGTGTAATTACCTTAACAAGCTCCAGCTGTTTTTATTCTCAGAAGGTTTACTCCCTGATATACAGCTGCTTACCCCCTTCGTAAGTGCAGGTCCTAAATGAGCTTTTTTCTCTTTTCCCTCACCACAATCCAGATTCTTTTGGGGAGTTACCAGTACAGTAACCATACCAGGAAGTACTTAATTTATTAAGCTACTGCTTTTCTTAATCTCAGTGGAGATATTTACTGATAAACAGCTACCTACGCAGCATGTTCATGTCGTTCCTAAATGAGCTTTTATCTCTCTCCCCTCACCACAAATCAGATTCTTCTGAGGAGTTCCCAGTACATTATCCTTTCCCCTGTGTAATTACCTTAACAAGCTCCAGCTGTTTTTATTCTCAGAAGGTTTACTCCCTGATATACAGCTGCCTACCCCCTTTGTAAGTGCAGGTCCTAAATGAGCTTTTTTCTCTATTCCCTCACCACAATCCAGATTCTTTTGGGGAGTTACCAGTACAGTAACCATACCAGGAAGTACTTAATTTATTAAGCTACTGCTTTTCTTAATCTCAGTGGAGATATTTACTGATAAACAGCTACCTACGCAGCATGTTCATGTCGTTCCTAAATGAGGTTTTATCTCTCTCCCCTCACCACAAATCAGATTCTTCTGAGGAGTTCCCAGTACATTATCCTTTCCCCTGTGTAATTACCTTAAGAAGCTCCAGATGTTTTTATTCTCAGAAGGTTTACTCCCTAATATACAGCTGCCTACCCCCTTCGTAAGAGCAGGTCCTAAATGAGCTTTTTTCTCTGTTCCCTCACCACAATCCAGATTCTTTTGGGGAGTTACCAGTACAGTATCCATACCAGGAAGTACTTAATTTATTACGCTACTGCTTTTCTTAATCTCAGTGGAGATATTTACTGATAAACAGCTACGTATGCAGCATGTTCATGTCGTTCCTAAATGAGCTTTTATCTCTCTCCCCTCACCACAAATCAGATTCATCTGAGGAGATCCCAGTGCATTATCCTTTCCCCTGTGTAATTACCTGAACAAGCTCCAGCTGTTTTTATTCTCAGAAGGTTAACTCCCTGATATACAGCTGCCGACCCCCTTCGTAAGTGCAGGTCCTAAATGAGCTTTTTTCTCTGTTCCCTCACCACAATCCAGATTCTTTTGGGGAGTTACCAGTACAGTAACCATACCAGGAAGTACTTAATTTATTAAGCTACTGCTTTTCTTAAACTCAGTGGAGATATTTACTGATAAACAGCTACCTACGCAGCATGTTCATGTCGTTCCTAAATGAGCTTTTTTCTCTGTTCCCTCACCACAATCCAGATTCTTTTGGGGAGTTACCAGTACAGTATCCATACCAGGAAGTACTTAATTTATTAAGCTACTGCTTTTCTTAATCTCAGTGGAGATATTTACTGATAAACAGCTACGTATGCAGCATGTTCATGTCGTTCCTAAATGAGCTTTTATCTCTCTCCCCTCACCACAAATCAGATTCTTCTGAGGAGTTCCCAGTACATTATCCTTTCCCCTGTTTAATTACCTTAACAAGCTCCAGCTGTTTTTATTCTCAGAAGCGATACTCCCTGATATACAGCTGCCTACCCCCTTCGTAATTGCAGGTCCTAAATGAGCTTTTTTCTCTGTTCCCTCACCACAATCCAGATTCTTTTTGGGAGTTACAATACAGTAACCATACCAGGAAGTACTTAATTTATTAAGCTACTGATTTTCTTAATCTCTGTGGAGATATTTACTGATAAACAGCTACCTACGCAGCATGTTCATGTCGTTCCTAAATGAGCTTTTATCTCTCTCCGCTCACCACAAATCAGATTCATCTGAGGAGTTCCCAGTACATTATCCTTTCCCCTGTGTAATTACCTTAACAAGCTCCAGCTATTTTTATTCTCAGAAGGTTTACTCCCTGATATACAGCTGCCTACCCCCTTCGTAAGTGCAGGTCCTAAATGAGCTTTTTTCTCTGTTCCCTCACCACAATCCAGATTCTTTTGGGGAGTTACCCGTACAGTAACCATACCAGGAAGTACTTAATTTATTAAGGGACTGCTTTTCTTAATCTCAGTGGAGATATTTACTGATAAACAGCTACCTACGCAGCATGTTCATGTCGTTCCTAAATGAGCTTTTATCTCTCTCCCCTCACCACAAATCAGATTCTTCTGAGGAGTTCCCAGTACATTATCCTTTCCCCTGTGTAATTACCTTAACAAGCCCCAGCTGTTTTTATTCTCAGAAGGTTTACTCCCTGATATACAGCTGCCTACCCACTTCGTAAGTGCAGGTCCTAAATGAGTTTTTTCTCTGTACCCTCACCACAATCCAGATTCTTTTGGGGAGTTACTAGTACAGTAACCATACCAGGAAGTACTTAATTTATTAAGCTACTGCTTTTCTTAATCTCAGTGGAGATATTTACTGATAAACAGCTACCTACGCAGCATGTATATGTCGTTCATAAATGAGCTTTTATCTCTCTCCCCTCACCACAAATCAGATTCTTCTGTGGAGTTCCCAGTACATTATCCTTTCCCCTGTGTAATTACCTTAACAAGCTCCAGCTGTTTTTATTCTCATAAGGTTTACTCCCTGATATACAGCTGCCTACCTCCTTCGTAAGAGCAGGTCCTAAATAAGCTTCTTTCTCTGTTCCCTCACCACAATCCAGATTCTTTTGGGGAGTTACCAGTACAGTAACCATACCAGGAAGTACTTAATTTATTAAGCTACTGCTTTTCTTAATCTCAGTGGAGATATTTACTGATAAACAGCTGCCTACGCAGCATGTTCATGTCGTTCCTAAATGAGCTTTTATCTCTCTCCCCTCACCACGAATCAGATTCTTCTGAGGAGTTCCCAGTACATTAGCCTTTCCCCTGTGTAATTACCGTAACAAGCTCCAGCTGTTTTAATTTTCAGAAGGTTTACTCTCGGATATACAGCTGCCTACCCCATTCGTAAGTGCAGGTCATAATGAGCTTTTTTCTCTGTTCCCTCACCACACCCAGATTCTTTTGGGGAGTTACCAGTACAGTAACCATACCAGGAAGTACTTAATTTGTTAAGGTACTGCTTTTCTTAATCTCAGTGGAGATATTTACCGATAAACAGCTACCTACGCAGCATGTTCAAGTCGTTCTTAAATGAGCTTTTATCTCTCTCCCCTCACCACAAATCAGATTCTTCTGAGGAGTTCCCAGTACATTATCCTTTCCCCTGTGTAATTACCTTAACAAGCTCCAGCTGTTTTTATTCTCAGAAGGTTTACTCCCTGATATACAGCTGCCTAACCCTTCGTAAGTGCAGGTCCTAAATGAGCTTTTTTCTCTGTTCCCTCACCACAATCCAGATTGTTTTGGGGAGTTACCAGTACAGTAACCATATCAGGAAGTACTTAATTTATTAAGCTACTGCGTTTCTTAATCTCAGTGGAGATATTTACTGATAAACAGCTACCTACGCAGCATGTTCATGTCGTTCCTAAATGAGCTTTTTTCTCTGTTCCCTCACCACAATCCAGATTCTTTTGGGTAGTTACCAGTACAGTATCCATACGAGGAAGTACTT
The DNA here is from genome assembly GCF_023159225.1 of Perognathus longimembris pacificus. Taxonomy (NCBI): domain Eukaryota; kingdom Metazoa; phylum Chordata; class Mammalia; order Rodentia; family Heteromyidae; genus Perognathus; species Perognathus longimembris. The sequence goes on along the minus strand of NW_025959091.1, from coordinate 25,834 downwards.
AATTTATTAAGCTACTGCTTTTCTTAATCTCAGTGGAGATATTTACTGATAAACAGCTACGTATGCAGCATGTTCATGTCGTTCCTAAATGAGCTTTTATCTCTCTCCCCTCACCACAAATGAGATTCTTCTGAGGAGTTCCCAGTACATTATCCTTTCCCCTGTGTAATTCCATTAACAAGCTCCAGCTGTTTTTATTCTCAGAAGCGATACTCCCTCATATACAGCTGCCTAACCCCTTCGTAATTGCAGGTCCGAAATGAGCTTTTTTCTCTGTTCCCTCACCAAATCCAGATTCTTTTGGGGAGTTACCAGTACAGTAACCATACCAGGAAGTACTTAATTGATTAAGCTACTGCTTTTCCTAATCTCAGTGGAGATATTTACTGATAAACAGCTACCTACGCAGCAAGTTCATGTCGTTCCTTAATGAGCTTTTATCTCTCTCCCCTCATCACTAATCAGATTCTTCTGAGGAGTTCCCAGTACATTATCCTTTCCCCTGTGTAATTACCTTAACAAGCTCCAGCTGTTTTTTTTCTCAGAAGGTTTACTCCCTGATATACAACTGCCTACCCCCTTCTTAAGTGCAGGTCCTAAATGAGCTTTTTTCTCTGTTCCCTCACCACAATCCAGATTCTCTTGGGGAGTTACAGTACAGTAACCATACCAGGAAGTACTTAATTTATTAAGCTACTGCTTTTCTTAATATCAGTGGAGATATTTGCTGATAAACAGCTACCTACGCAGCATGTTCATGTCGTTCCTAAATGAGCTTTAATCTCTCTCCCCTCACCACAAATCAGATTCTTCTGAGGAGTTCCCAGTACATTATCCTTTCCCCTGTGTAATTACCTTAACAAGCTCCAGCTGTTTTTAATCTCAGAAGGTTTACTCCCTGATATACAGCTACCTACCCCCTTCATAAGTGCAGGTCCTAAATGAGCTTTTTTCTCTGTTCCCTCACCACAATCCAGAATCGTTTGGGGAGTTACCAGTACAGTAACCATACCAGGAAGTACTTAATTTATTAAGCGACTGCTTTTCTTAATCTCAGTGGAGATATTTACTGATAAACAGCTACCTACGCTGCATGTTCATGTCGTTCCCAAACTAGCTTTTATCGCTCTCCCCTCACCACAAATCAGATTCTTCTGAGGAGTTCCCAGTACATTATCCTTTCCCCTGTGTAATTACCTTAAGAAGCTCCAGCTGTTTTTATTCTCAGAAGGTTTACTCCCTGATATACAGCTGCCTACCCCCTTCGTAAGTGCAGGTCTTAAATGAGATTTTTTCTCTGTTCCCTCACCACACTCCAGATTCTTTTGGGGAGTTACCAGTACAGTAACCATACCAGGAAGTACTTAATTTATTAAGCTACTGCTTTTCTTAATCTCAGTGGAGATATTTACTGATAAACAGCTACTTACGCAGCATGTTCATGTCGTTTTAAATGAGCTTTTTTCTCTGTTCCCTCACCACAATGCAGATTCTTTTGGGTAGTTACCAGTACAGTATCCATACCAGGAAGTACTTAATTTATTAAGCTACTGCTTTTCTTAATCTCAGTGGAGATATTTACTGCTAAACAGCTACGTATGCAGCATGTTCATGTCGTTCCTAAATGAGCTTTTTTCTCTCTCCCCTCACCACAAATCAGATTCTTCTGAATTGTTCCCAGTACATTATCCTTTCCCCTGTGTAATTACCTTAACAAGCTCCAGCTGTTTTTATTCTCAGAAGGTTTACTCCCTGATATACAGCTGCCTACCCCCTTCGTAAGTGCAGGTCCTAAATGAGCTTTTTTCTCTGTTCCCTCACCACAATACAGATTCTTTTGGGGAGTTACCAGTACAGTAACCATACCAGGAAGTACTTAATTTATTAACCTACTAATTTTCTTAATCTCAGTGGAGATATTTACCGATAAACAGCTACCTACGCAGCATGTTCATGTCGTTCCTAAATGAGCTTTTATCTCTCTCCCCTCACCACAAATCAGATTCTTCTGAGGAGTTCCCAGTACATTATCCTTTCCCCTGTGTAATTACCTTAACAAGCTCCAGCTGTTTTTATTCTCAGAAGGTTTACTCCCTTATATACAGCTGCCTACCACCTTCATAAGTGCAGGTCCTAAATGAGTTTTTTTCTCTGTTCCCTCACCACAATCCAGATTCGTTTGGGGAGTTACCAGTACAGTAACCATACCAGGAAGTACTTAATTTATTAAGCGACTGCTTTTCTTAATCTCAGTGGAGATATTTACTGATAAACAGCTACCTACGCTGCATGTTCATGTCGTTCCTAAACTAGCTTTTATCGCTCTCCCCTCACCACAAATCAGATTCTTCTGAGGAGTTCCCAGTACATTATCCTTTCCCCTGTGTAATTACCTTAACAAGCTCCAGCTGTTTTTATTCTCAGAAGGTTTACTCCCTGATATACAGCTGCCTACCCCCTTCGTAAGTGCAGGTCCCAAATGAGCTTTTTTCTCTGTTCCCTCACCACACTCCAGATTCTTTTGGGGAGTTACCAGTACAGTAACCATACCAGGAAGTACTTAATTTATTAAGCTACTGCTTTTTTTAATCTCAGTGGAGATATTTACTGATAAACAGCTACCTACGCAGCATGTTCATGTCGTTCCTAAATGAGCTTTTATCTCTCTCCCCTCACCACAAATCAGATTCTTCTGAGGAGTTCCCAGTACATTATCCTTTCCCCTGTGTAATTACCTTAACAAGCTCCAGCTGTTTTTATTCTCAGAAGGTTTACTCCCTTATATACAGCTGCCTACCACCTTCATAAGTGCAGGTCCTAAATGAGTTTTTTTCTCTGTTCCCTCACCACAATCCAGATTCGTTTGGGGAGTTACCAGTACAGTAACCATACCAGGAAGTACTTAATTTATTAAGCGACTGCTTTTCTTAATCTCAGTGGAGATATTTACTGATAAACAGCTACCTACGCTGCATGTTCATGTCGTTCTTAAACTAGCTTTTATCGCTCTCCCCTCACCACAAATCAGATTCTTCTGAGGAGTTCCCAGTACATTATCCTTTCCCCTGTGTAATTACCTTAACAAGCTCCAGCTGTTTTTATTCTCAGAAGGTTTACTCCCTGATATACAGCTGCCTACCCCCTTCGTAAGTGCAGGTCCCAAATGAGCTTTTTTCTCTGTTCCCTCACCACACTCCAGATTCTTTTGGGGAGTTACCAGTACAGTAACCATACCAGGAAGTACTTAATTTATTAAGCTACTGCTTTTTTTAATCTCAGTGGAGATATTTACTGATAAACAGCTACCTACGCAGCATGTTCATGGCGTTCCTAAATGAGCTTTTTTCTCTGTTCCCTCACCACAATCCAGATTCTTTTGGGTAGTTACCAGTACAGTATCCATACCAGGAAGTACTTAATTTATTAAGCTACTGCATTTCTTAATCTCAGTGGAGATATTTACTGATAAACAGCTACGTATGCAGCATGTTCATGTCGTTCCTAAATGAGCTTTTATCTCTCTCCCGTCACCAAAAATCAGATTCTTCTGAGGAGTTCCCAGTACATTATCCTTTCCCCTGTGTAATTACCTTAACAAGCTCCAGCTGTTTTTATACTCAGAAGGTTTACTCCCTGATATACAGCTGCCTACCCCCTTCATAAGTGCAGGTCCTAAATGAGCTATTTTCTCTGTTCCCTCACCACAATCCAGATTCTTTTGGGGAGTTACCAGTACAGTAACCATACCAGGAAGTACTTAATTTATTAAGCGACTGCTTTTCTTAATCACAGTGGAGATATTTACTGATAAACAGCTACCTACGCAGCATGTTCATGTCGTTCCTAAATGAGCTTTTTTCTCTCTCCCCTCACCACAAATCAGATTCTTCTGAGGAGTTCCCAGTACATTATCCTTTCCCCTGTGTAATTACCTTAACAAGCCCCAGCTGTTTTTATTCTCAGAAGGTTTACTCCCTGATATACAGCTGCCTACCCCCTTCGTAAGTGCAGGTCCTAAATGAGTTTTTTTCTCTGTACCCTCACCACAATCCAGATTTTTTTGGGGAGTTACTAGTACAGTAACCATACCAGGAAGTACTTAATTTATTAAACTACTGCTTTTCTTAATCTCAGTGGAGATATTTACTGATAAACAGCTACCTACGCAGCATGTATATGTCGTTCATAAATGAGCTTTTATCTCTCTCCCCTCACCACAAATCAGATTCTTCTGTGGAGTTCCCAGTACATTATCCTTTCCCCTGTGTAATTACCTTAACAAGCTCCACCTGTTTTTATTCTCATAAGGTTTACTCCCTGATATACAGCTGCCTACCTCCTTCGTAAGAGCAGGTCCTAAATAAGCTTTTTTCTCTGTTCCCTCACCACAATCCAGATTCTTTTGGGGAGTACCAGTACAGTAACCATACCAGGAAGTACTTAATTTATTAAGCTACTGCTTTTCTTAATCTCAGTGGAGATATTTAGTGATAAACATCTGCCTACGCAGTATGTTCATGTCGTTCCTAAATGAGCTTTTATCTCTCTCCCCTCACCACAAATCAGATTCTTCTGAGGAGTTCCCAGTACATTATCCTTTCCCCTGTGTAATTACCGTAACAACCTCCAGCTGTTTTAATTTTCAGAAGGTTTACTCCCGGATATGCAGCTGCCTACCCCATTCGTAAGTGCAGGTCATAATGAGCTTTTTTCTCTGTTCCCTCACCACAATCCAGATTCTTTTGGGGAGTTACCAGTACAGTAACCATACCAGGAAGTACTTAATTTATTAAGGTACTGCTTTTCTTAATCTCAATGGAGATATTTACTGATAAACAGCTACCTACGCAGCATGTTCATGTCGTTCCTAAATGAGCTTTTATCTCTCTCCCCTCACCACAAATCAGATTCTTCTGAGGAGTTCCCAGTACATTATCCTTTCCCCTGTGTAATTACCTTAACAAGCTCCAGCTGTTTTTATTCTCAGAAGGTTTACTCCCTGATATACAGCTGCCTACCCCCTTCGTAAGTGCAGGTCCTAAATGAGCTTTTTTCTCTGTTCCCTTACCACAATCCAGATTCTTTTGGGGAGTTACCAGTACAGTAACCATACCAGGAAGTACTTAATTTATTAAGCTACTGATTTTCTTAATCTCAGTGGATTTATTTACTGATAAACAGCTACCTAAGCAGCACGTTCATGTCGTTCCTAAATGAGCTTTTATCTCTCTCCCCTCACCACAAATCAGATTCTTCTGAGGAGTTCCAAGTACATTATCCTTTACCCTGTGTAATTACCTTAACCAGCTCCAGCTGTTTTTATTCTCAGAAGGTTTACTCCCTGATATACAGCTGCCTACCCCCTTCGTAAGTGCAGGTCCTAAATGAGCTTTTTTCTCTGTTCCCTCACCACAATCCAGATTCTTTTGGGGAGTTACCAGTACAGTAACCATACCAGGAAGTACTTAATTTATTAAGCTACTGCGTTTCTTAATCTCAGTGGAGATATTTACTGATAAACAGCTACCTACGCAGCATGTTCATGTCGTTCATAAATGAGCTTTTTTCTCTGTTCCCTCACCACAATCCAGATTCTTTTGGGGAGTTACCAGTACAGTATCCATACGAGGAAGTACTTAATTTATTAAGCTACTGCTTTTCTTAATCTCAGTGGAGATATTTACTGATAAACAGCTACGTATGGAGCATGTTCATGTCGTTCGTAAATGAGCTTTTATCTCTCTCCCCTCACCACAAATCAGATTCTTCAGAGGAGTTCCCAGTACATTATCCTTTCCCCTGTGTAATTACCTTAACAAGCTCCAGCTGTTTTTATTCTCAGAAGGTTTACTCCCTGATATACAGCTGCCTACCCCCTTCGTAAGTGCAGGTCCTAAATGAGCTTTTTTCTCTGTTCCCTCACCACAATCCAGATTCTCTTGGGGAGTTACAGTAGAGTAACCATACCAGGAAGTACTTAATTTATTAAGCTACTGCTTTTCTTAATATCAGTGGAGATATTTGCTGATAAACAGCTACCTACGCAGCATGTTCATGTCGTTCCTAAATGAGCTTTAATCTCTCTCCCCTCACCACAAATCAGATTCTTCTGAGGAGTTCCCAGTACATTATCCTTTCCCCTGTGTAATTACCTTAACAAGCTCCAGCTGTTTTTATTCTCAGAAGGTTTACTCCCTGATATACAGCTGCCTAACCCCTTCGTAAGTGCAGGTCCTAAATGAGCTTTTTTCTCTGTTCCCTCACCACACTCCAGATTCTTTTGGGGAGTTACCAGTACAGTAACCATACCAGGAAGTACTTAATTTATTAAGCTACTGCTTTCCTTAATCTCAGTGGAGTTATTTACTGATAAACAGCTACCTACGCAGCATGTTCATGTAATTCCTAAATGAGATTTTTTCTCTGTTCCCTCACCACAATCCAGATTCTTTTGGGTAGTTACCAGTACAGTATCCATACCAGGAAGTACTTAATTTATTAAGCTACTGCTTTTCTTAATCTCAGTGGAGATATTTACTGATAAACAGCTACGTATGCAGCATGTTCATGTCGTTCCTAAATGAGCTTTTATCTCTCTCCCGTCACCAAAAATCAGATTCTTCTGAGGAGTTCCCAGTACATTATCCTTTCCCCTGTGTAATTACCTTAAAAAGCTCCAGCTGTTTTTATTCTCAGAAGGTTTACTCCCTGATATACAGCTGCCTACCCCCTTCGTAAGTGCAGGTCCTAAATGAGCTTTTTTCTCTGTTCCCTCACCACAATCCAGATTCTTTTGGGGAGTTACCAGTACAGTAACCATACCAGGAAGTACTTAATTTATTAAGGGACTGCTTTTCTTAATCTCAGTAGAGATATTTACTGATAAACAGCTACGTATGCAGCATGTTCATGTCGTTCCTAAATGAGCTTTTATCTCTCTCCCGTCACCAAAAATCAGATTCTTCTGAGGAGTTCCCAGTACATTATCCTTTCCCCTGTGTAATTACCTTAACAAGCTCCAGCTGTTTTTATTCTCAGAAGCGATACTCCCTCATATACAGCTGCCTAACCCCTTCGTAATTGCAGGTCCGAAATGAGCTTTTTTCTCTGTTCCCTCACCAAATCCAGATTCTTTTGGGGAGTTACCAGTACAGTAACCATACCAGGAAGTACTTAATTGATTAAGCTACTGCTTTTCCTAATCTCAGTGGAGATATTTACTGATAAACAGCTACCTACGCAGCAAGTTCATGTCGTTCCTTAATGAGCTTTTATCTCTCTCCCCTCATCACTAATCAGATTCTTCTGAGGAGTTCCCAGTACATTATCCTTTCCCCTGTGTAATTACCTTAACAAGCTCCAGCTGTTTTTTTTCTCAGAAGGTTTACTCCCTGATATACAACTGCCTACCCCCTTCTTAAGTGCAGGTCCTAAATGAGCTTTTTTCTCTGTTCCCTCACCACAATCCAGATTCTCTTGGGGAGTTACAGTACAGTAACCATACCAGGAAGTACTTAATTTATTAAGCTACTGCTTTTCTTAATATCAGTGGAGATATTTGCTGATAAACAGCTACCTACGCAGCATGTTCATGTCGTTCCTAAATGAGCTTTTATCTCTCTCCCCTCACCACAAATCAGATTCTTCTGAGGAGTTCCCAGTACATTATCCTTTCCCCTGTGTAATTACCTTAACAAGCTCCAGCTGTTTTTAATCTCAGAAGGTTTACTCCCTGATATACAGCTACCTACCCCCTTCATAAGTGCAGGTCCTAAATGAGCTTTTTTCTCTGTTCCCTCACCACAATCCAGAATCGTTTGGGGAGTTACCAGTACAGTAACCATACCAGGAAGTACTTAATTTATTAAGCGACTGCTTTTCTTAATCTCAGTGGAGATATTTACTGATAAACAGCTACCTACGCTGCATGTTCATGTCGTTCCCAAACTAGCTTTTATCGCTCTCCCCTCACCACAAATCAGATTCTTCTGAGGAGTTCCCAGTACATTATCCTTTCCCCTGTGTAATTACCTTAAGAAGCTCCAGCTGTTTTTATTCTCAGAAGGTTTACTCCCTGATATACAGCTGCCTACCCCCTTCGTAAGTGCAGGTCTTAAATGAGATTTTTTCTCTGTTCCCTCACCACACTCCAGATTCTTTTGGGGAGTTACCAGTACAGTAACCATACCAGGAAGTACTTAATTTATTAAGCTACTGCTTTTCTTAATCTCAGTGGAGATATTTACTGATAAACAGCTACTTACGCAGCATGTTCATGTCGTTTTAAATGAGCTTTTTTCTCTGTTCCCTCACCACAATGCAGATTCTTTTGGGTAGTTACCAGTACAGTATCCATACCAGGAAGTACTTAATTTATTAAGCTACTGCTTTTCTTAATCTCAGTGGAGATATTTACTGCTAAACAGCTACGTATGCAGCATGTTCATGTCGTTCCTAAATGAGCTTTTTTCTCTCTCCCCTCACCACAAATCAGATTCTTCTGAATTGTTCCCAGTACATTATCCTTTCCCCTGTGTAATTACCTTAACAAGCTCCAGCTGTTTTTATTCTCAGAAGGTTTACTCCCTGATATACAGCTGCCTACCCCCTTCGTAAGTGCAGGTCCTAAATGAGCTTTTTTCTCTGTTCCCTCACCACAATACAGATTCTTTTGGGGAGTTACCAGTACAGTAACCATACCAGGAAGTACTTAATTTATTAACCTACTAATTTTCTTAATCTCAGTGGAGATATTTACCGATAAACAGCTACCTACGCAGCATGTTCATGTCGTTCCTAAATGAGCTTTTATCTCTCTCCCCTCACCACAAATCAGATTCTTCTGAGGAGTTCCCAGTACATTATCCTTTCCCCTGTGTAATTACCTTAACAAGCTCCAGCTGTTTTTATTCTCAGAAGGTTTACTCCCTTATATACAGCTGCCTACCACCTTCATAAGTGCAGGTCCTAAATGAGTTTTTTTCTCTGTTCCCTCACCACAATCCAGATTCGTTTGGGGAGTTACCAGTACAGTAACCATACCAGGAAGTACTTAATTTATTAAGCGACTGCTTTTCTTAATCTCAGTGGAGATATTTACTGATAAACAGCTACCTACGCTGCATGTTCATGTCGTTCCTAAACTAGCTTTTATCGCTCTCCCCTCACCACAAATCAGATTCTTCTGAGGAGTTCCCAGTACATTATCCTTTCCCCTGTGTAATTACCTTAACAAGCTCCAGCTGTTTTTATTCTCAGAAGGTTTACTCCCTGATATACAGCTGCCTACCCCCTTCGTAAGTGCAGGTCCCAAATGAGCTTTTTTCTCTGTTCCCTCACCACACTCCAGATTCTTTTGGGGAGTTACCAGTACAGTAACCATACCAGGAAGTACTTAATTTATTAAGCTACTGCTTTTTTTAATCTCAGTGGAGATATTTACTGATAAACAGCTACCTACGCAGCATGTTCATGTCGTTCCTAAATGAGCTTTTATCTCTCTCCCCTCACCACAAATCAGATTCTTCTGAGGAGTTCCCAGTACATTATCCTTTCCCCTGTGTAATTACCTTAACAAGCTCCAGCTGTTTTTATTCTCAGAAGGTTTACTCCCTTATATACAGCTGCCTACCACCTTCATAAGTGCAGGTCCTAAATGAGTTTTTTTCTCTGTTCCCTCACCACAATCCAGATTCGTTTGGGGAGTTACCAGTACAGTAACCATACCAGGAAGTACTTAATTTATTAAGCGACTGCTTTTCTTAATCTCAGTGGAGATATTTACTGATAAACAGCTACCTACGCTGCATGTTCATGTCGTTCTTAAACTAGCTTTTATCGCTCTCCCCTCACCACAAATCAGATTCTTCTGAGGAGTTCCCAGTACATTATCCTTTCCCCTGTGTAATTACCTTAACAAGCTCCAGCTGTTTTTATTCTCAGAAGGTTTACTCCCTGATATACAGCTGCCTACCCCCTTCGTAAGTGCAGGTCCCAAATGAGCTTTTTTCTCTGTTCCCTCACCACACTCCAGATTCTTTTGGGGAGTTACCAGTACAGTAACCATACCAGGAAGTACTTAATTTATTAAGCTACTGCTTTTTTTAATCTCAGTGGAGATATTTACTGATAAACAGCTACCTACGCAGCATGTTCATGGCGTTCCTAAATGAGCTTTTTTCTCTGTTCCCTCACCACAATCCAGATTCTTTTGGGTAGTTACCAGTACAGTATCCATACCAGGAAGTACTTAATTTATTAAGCTACTGCATTTCTTAATCTCAGTGGAGATATTTACTGATAAACAGCTACGTATGCAGCATGTTCATGTCGTTCCTAAATGAGCTTTTATCTCTCTCCCGTCACCAAAAATCAGATTCTTCTGAGGAGTTCCCAGTACATTATCCTTTCCCCTGTGTAATTACCTTAACAAGCTCCAGCTGTTTTTATACTCAGAAGGTTTACTCCCTGATATACAGCTGCCTACCCCCTTCATAAGTGCAGGTCCTAAATGAGCTATTTTCTCTGTTCCCTCTCCACAATCCAGATTCTTTTGGGGAGTTACCAGTACAGTAACCATACCAGGAAGTACTTAATTTATTAAGCGACTGCTTTTCTTAATCACAGTGGAGATATTTACTGATAAACAGCTACCTACGCAGCATGTTCATGTCGTTCCTAAATGAGCTTTTTTCTCTCTCCCCTCACCACAAATCAGATTCTTCTGAGGAGTTCCCAGTACATTATCCTTTCCCCTGTGTAATTACCTTAACAAGCCCCAGCTGTTTTTATTCTCAGAAGGTTTACTCCCTGATATACAGCTGCCTACCCCATTCGTAAGTGCAGGTCCTAAATGAGTTTTTTTCTCTGTACCCTCACCACAATCCAGATTTTTTTGGGGAGTTACTAGTACAGTAACCATACCAGGAAGTACTTAATTTATTAAACTACTGCTTTTCTTAATCTCAGTGGAGATATTTACTGATAAACAGCTACCTACGCAGCATGTATATGTCGTTCATAAATGAGCTTTTATCTCTCTCCCCTCACCACAAATCAGATTCTTCTGTGGAGTTCCCAGTACATTATCCTTTCCCCTGTGTAATTACCTTAACAAGCTCCACCTGTTTTTATTCTCATAAGGTTTACTCCCTGATATACAGCTGCCTACCTCCTTCGTAAGAGCAGGTCCTAAATAAGCTTTTTTCTCTGTTCCCTCACCACAATCCAGATTCTTTTGGGGAGTACCAGTACAGTAACCATACCAGGAAGTACTTAATTTATTAAGCTACTGCTTTTCTTAATCTCAGTGGAGATATTTACTGATAAACATCTGCCTACGCAGTATGTTCATGTCGTTCCTAAATGAGCTTTTATCTCTCTCCCCTCACCACAAATCAGATTCTTCTGAGGAGTTCCCAGTACATTATCCTTTCCCCTGTGTAATTACCGTAACAACCTCCAGCTGTTTTAATTTTCAGAAGGTTTACTCCCGGATATGCAGCTGCCTACCCCATTCGTAAGTGCAGGTCATAATGAGCTTTTTTCTCTGTTCCCTCACCACAATCCAGATTCTTTTGGGGAGTTACCAGTACAGTAACCATACCAGGAAGTACTTAATTTATTAAGGTACTGCTTTTCTTAATCTCAGTGGAGATATTTACTGATAAACAGCTACCTACGCAGCATGTTCATGTCGTTCCTAAATGAGCTTTTATCTCTCTCCCCTCACCACAAATCAGATTCTTCTGAGGAGTTCCCAGTACATTATCCTTTCCCCTGTGTAATTACCTTAACAAGCTCCAGCTGTTTTTATTCTCAGAAGGTTTACTCCCTGATATACAGCTGCCTACCCCCTTCGTAAGTGCAGGTCCTAAATGAGCTTTTTTCTCTGTTCCCTTACCACAATCCAGATTCTTTTGGGGAGTTACCAGTACAGTAACCATACCAGGAAGTACTTAATTTATTAAGCTACTGATTTTCTTAATCTCAGTGGATTTATTTACTGATAAACAGCTACCTAAGCAGCACGTTCATGTCGTTCCTAAATGAGCTTTTATCTCTCTCCCCTCACCACAAATCAGATTCTTCTGAGGAGTTCCAAGTACATTATCCTTTACCCTGTGTAATTACCTTAACCAGCTCCAGCTGTTTTTATTCTCAGAAGGTTTACTCCCTGATATACAGCTGCCTACCCCCTTCGTAAGTGCAGGTCCTAAATGAGCTTTTTTCTCTGTTCCCTCACCACAATCCAGATTCTTTTGGGGAGTTACCAGTACAGTAACCATACCAGGAAGTACTTAATTTATTAAGCTACTGCGTTTCTTAATCTCAGTGGAGATATTTACTGATAAACAGCTACCTACGCAGCATGTTCATGTCGTTCATAAATGAGCTTTTTTCTCTGTTCCCTCACCACAATCCAGATTCTTTTGGGGAGTTACCAGTACAGTATCCATACGAGGAAGTACTTAATTTATTAAGCTACTGCTTTTCTTAATCTCAGTGGAGATATTTACTGATAAACAGCTACGTATGGAGCATGTTCATGTCGTTCGTAAATGAGCTTTTATCTCTCTCCCCTCACCACAAATCAGATTCTTCAGAGGAGTTCCCAGTACATTATCCTTTCCCCTGTGTAATTACCTTAACAAGCTCCAGCTGTTTTTTTTCTCAGAAGGTTTATTCCCTGATATACAGCTGCCTACCCCCTTCTTAAGTGCAGGTCCTAAATGAGCTTTTTTCTCTGTTCCCTCACCACAATCCAGATTCTCTTGGGGAGTTACAGTAGAGTAACCATACCAGGAAGTACTTAATTTATTAAGCTACTGCTTTTCTTAATATCAGTGGAGATATTTGCTGATAAACAGCTACCTACGCAGCATGTTCATGTCGTTCCTAAATGAGCTTTAATCTCTCTCCCCTCACCACAAATCAGATTCTTCTGAGGAGTTCCCAGTACATTATCCTTTCCCCTGTGTAATTACCTTAACAAGCTCCAGCTGTTTTTATTCTCAGAAGGTTTACTCCCTGATATACAGCTGCCTAACCCCTTCGTAAGTGCAGGTCCTAAATGAGCTTTTTTCTCTGTTCCCTCACCACACTCCAGATTCTTTTGGGGAGTTACCAGTACAGTAACCATACCAGGAAGTACTTAATTTATAAAGCTACTGCTTTCCTTAATCTCAGTGGAGTTATTTACTGATAAACAGCTACCTACGCAGCATGTTCATGTAGTTCCTAAATGAGATTTTTTCTCTGTTCCCTCACCACAATCCAGATTCTTTTGGGTAGTTACCAGTACAGTATCCATACCAGGAAGTACTTAATTTATTAAGCTACTGCTTTTCTTAATCTCAGTGGAGATATTTACTGATAAACAGCTACGTATGCAGCATTATCATGTCGTTCCTAAATGAGCTTTTATCTCTCTCCCGTCACCAAAAATCAGATTCTTCTGAGGAGTTCCCAGTACATTATCCTTTCCCCTGTGTAATTACCTTAAAAAGCTCCAGCTGTTTTTATTCTCAGAAGGTTTACTCCCTGATATACAGCTGCCTACCCCCTTCGTAAGTGCAGGTCCTAAATGAGCATTTTTCTCTGTTCCCTCACCACAATCCAGATTCTTTTGGGGAGTTACCAGTACAGTAACCATACCAGGAAGTACTTAATTTATTAAGGGACTGCTTTTCTTAATCTCAGTGGAGATATTTACTGATAAACAGCTACGTATGCAGCATGTTCATGTCGTTCCTAAATGAGCTTTTTTCTCTCTCCCCTCACCACAAATCAGATTCTTCTGAGGAGTTCCCAGTACATTATCCTTTCCCCTGTGTAATTACCTTAACAAGCCCCAGCTGTTTTTATTCTCAGAAGGTTTACTCCCTGATATACAGCTGCCTACCCCCTTCGTAAGTGCAGGTCCTAAATGAGTTTTTTTCTCTGTACCCTCACCACAATCCAGATTCTTTTGGGGAGTTACTAGTACAGTAACCATACCAGGAAGTACTTAATTTATTAAGCTACTGCTTTTCTTAATCTCAGTGGAGATATTTACTGATAAACAGCTACCTACGCAGCATGTATATGTCGTTCATAAATGAGCTTTTATCTCTCTCCCCTCACCACAAATCAGATTCTTCTGTGGAGTTCCCAGTACATTATCCTTTCCCCTGTGTAATTACCTTAACAAGCTCCACCTGTTTTTATTCTCATAAGGTTTACTCCCTGATATACAGCTGCCTACCCCCTTCGTAAGAGCAGGTCCTAAATAAGCTTTTTTCTCTGTTCCCTCACCACAATCCAGATTCTTTTGGGGAGTACCAGTACAGTAACCATACCAGGAAGTACTTAATTTATTAAGCTACTGCTTTTCTTAATCTCAGTGGAGATATTTACTGATAAACATCTGCCTACGCAGTATGTTCATGTCGTTCCTAAATGAGCTTTTATCTCTCTCCCCTCACCACAAATCAGATTCTTCTGAGGAGTTCCCAGTACATTATCCTTTCCCCTGTGTAATTACCGCAACAACCTCCAGCTGTTTTAATTTTCAGAAGGTTTACTCCCGGATATGCAGCTGCCTACCCCATTCGTAAGTGCAGGTCATAATGAGCTTTTTTCTCTGTTCCCTCACCACAATCCAGATTCTTTTGGGGAGTTACCAGTACAGTAACCATACCAGGAAGTACTTAATTTATTAAGGTACTGCTTTTCTTAATCTCAGTGGAGATATTTACTGATAAACAGCTACCTACGCAGCATGTTTATGTCGTTCCTAAATGAGCTTTTATCTCTCTCCCCTCACCACAAATCAGATTCTTCTGAGGAGTTCCCAGTACATTATCCTTTCCCCTGTGTAATTACCTTAACAAGCTCCAGCTGTTTTTATTCTCAGAAGGTTTACTCCCTGATATACAGCTGCCTACCCCCTTCGTAAGTGCAGGTCCTAAATGAGCTTTTTTCTCTGTTCCCTTACCACAATCCAGATTCTTTTGGGGAGTTACCAGTACAGTAACCATACCAGGAAGTACTTAATTTATTAAGCTACTGATTTTCTTAATCTCAGTGGATTTATTTACTGATAAACAGCTACCTAAGCAGCACGTTCATGTCGTCCCTAAATGAGCTTTTATCTCTCTCCCCTCACCACAAATCAGATTCTTCTGAGGAG
Source organism: Perognathus longimembris pacificus (assembly GCF_023159225.1). Lineage (NCBI taxonomy): Eukaryota > Metazoa > Chordata > Mammalia > Rodentia > Heteromyidae > Perognathus > Perognathus longimembris. The sequence continues at coordinate 10,662 of NW_025959091.1, read as the reverse complement.
TTCCAAGTACATTATCCTTTACCCTGTGTAATTACCTTAACCAGCTCCAGCTGTTTTTATTCTCAGAAGGTTTACTCCCTGATATACAGCTGCCTACCCCATTCGTAAGTGCAGGTCCTAAATGAGCTTTTTTCTCTGTTCCCTCACCACAATCCAGATTCTTTTGGGGAGTTACCAGTACAGTAACCATACCAGGAAGTACTTAATTTATTAAGCTACTGCGTTTCTTAATCTCAGTGGAGATATTTACTGATAAACAGCTACCTACGCAGCATGTTCATGTCGTTCATAAATGAGCTTTTTTCTCTGTTCCCTCACCACAATCCAGATTCTTTTGGGGAGTTACCAGTACAGTATCCATACGAGGAAGTACTTAATTTATTAAGCTACTGCTTTTCTTAATCTCAGTGGAGATATTTACTGATAAACAGCTACGTATGCAGCATGTTCATGTCGTTCCTAAATGAGCTTTTATCTCTCTCCCCCTCACCACAAATCAGATTCTTCAGAGGAGTTCCCAGTACATTATCCTTTCCCCTGTGTAATTACCTTAACAAGCTCCAGCTGTTTTTATTCTCAGAAGCGATACTCTCTGATATACAGCTGCCTACCCCCTTCTTAAGTGCAGGTGCTAAATGAGCTTTTTTCTCTGTTCCCTCACCACAATCCAGATTCTCTTGGGGAGTTACAGTAGAGTAACCATACCAGGAAGTACTTAATTTATTAAGCTACTGCTTTTCTTAATATCAGTGGAGATATTTGCTGATAAACAGCTACCTACGCAGCATGTTCATGTCGTTCCTAAATGAGCTTTAATCTCTCTCCCCTCACCACAAATCAGATTCTTCTGAGGAGTTCCCAGTACATTATCCTTTCCCCTGTGTAATTACCTTAACAAGCTCCAGCTGTTTTTATTCTCAGAAGGTTTACTCCCTGATATACAGCTGCCTAACCCCTTCGTAAGTGCAGGTCCTAAATGAGCTTTTTTCTCTGTTCCCTCACCACACTCCAGATTCTTTTGGGGAGTTACCAGTACAGTAACCATACCAGGAAGTACTTAATTTATTAAGCTACTGCTTTTCTTAATCTCAGTGGAGTTATTTACTGATAAACAGCTACCTACGCAGCATGTTCATGTAGTTCCTAAATGAGATTTTTTCTCTGTTCCCTCACCACAATCCAGATTCTTTTGGGTAGTTACCAGTACAGTATCCATACCAGGAAGTACTTAATTTATTAAGCTACTGCTTTTCTTAATCTCAGTGGAGATATTTACTGATAAACAGCTACGTATGCAGCATGTTCATGTCGTTCCTAAATGAGCTTTTATCTCTCTCCCGTCACCAAAAATCAGATTCTTCTGAGGAGTTCCCAGTACATTATCCTTTCCCCTGTGTAATTACCTTAACAAGCTCCAGCTGTTTTTATTCTCAGAAGGTTTACTCCCTGATATACAGCTGCCTACCCCCTTCGTAAGTGCAGGTCCTAAATGAGCTTTTTTCTCTGTTCCCTCACCACAATCCAGATTCTTTTGGGGAGTTACCAGTACAGTAACCATACCAGGAAGTACTTAATTTATTAAGGGACTGCTTTTCTTAATCTCAGTGGAGATATTTACTGATAAACAGCTACCTAGGCAGCATGTTCATGTCGTTCCTAAGTGAGCTTTTATCTCTCTCCCCTCACCACAAATCAGATTCTTCTAGGAGTTCCCAGTACATTATCCTTTCCCCTGTGTAATTACCTTAACAAGCTCCAGCTGTTTTTATTCTCAGAAGGTTTACTCCCTGATATACAGCTGCCTACCCCCTTCGTAAGTGCAGGTCATAAATGAGCTTTATTCTCTGTTCCCTCACCACAATCCAGATTCTTTTGGGGAGTTACCAGTACAGTAACCATACCAGGAAGTACTTAATTTATTAAGCTACTGCTTTTCTTAATCTCAGTGGAGATATTTGCTCATAAACAGCTACCTACGCAGCATGTTCATGTCGTTCCTAAATGAGCTTTTATCTCTCTCCAGTCACCAAAAATCAGATTCTTCTGAGGAGTTCCCAGTACATTATCCTTTCCCCTGTGTAATTACCTTAACAAGCTCCAGCTGTTTTTATTCTCAGAAGGTTTACTCCCTGATATACAGCTGCCTACCCCCTTCGTAAGTGCAGGTCCTAAATGAGCTTTTTTCTCTGTTCCCTCACCACAATCCAGATTCTTTTGGGGAGTTACCAGTACAGTAACCATACCAGGAAGTACTTAATTTATTAAGCTACTGCTTTTCTTAATCTCAGTGGAGATATTTACTGATAAACAGCTACCTACGCAGCATGTTCATGTCGTTCTTAAACTAGCTTTTATCGCTCTCCCCTCACCACAAATCAGATTCTTCTGAGGAGTTCCCAGTACATTATCCTTTCCCCTGTGTAATTACCTTAACAAGCTCCAGCTGTTTTTATTCTCAGAATCTTTACTCCCTGATATACAGCTGCCTACCCCCTTCGTAAGTGCAGGTCCTAAATGAGCTTTTTTCTCTGTTCCGTAACCACACTCCAGATTCTTTTGGGGAGTTACCAGTACAGTAACCATACCAGGAAGTACTTAATTTATTAAGCTACTGCTTTTCTTAATCTCAGTGGAGATATTTACTGATAAACAGCTACCTACGCAGCATGTTCATGTCGATCCTAAATGAGCTTTTTTCTCTGTTCCCTCACCACAATCCAGATTCTTTTGGTTAGTTACCAGTACAGTATCCATACCAGGAAGTACTTAATTTATTAAGCTACTGCTTTTCTTAATCTCAGTGGAGATATTTACTGATAAACAGCTACGTATGCAGCATGTTCATGTCGTTCCTAAATGAGCTTTTATCTCTCTCCCCTCACCACAAATCAGATTCTTCTGAGGAGTTCCCAGTACATTATCCTTTCCCCTGTGTAATTACCTTAACAAGCTACATGTGTTTTTATTCTCAGAAGGTTTACTCCCTGATATACAGCTGCCTACCCCCTTCGTAAGTGCAGGTCCTAAATGAGCTTTTTTCTCTGTTCCCTCACCACAATCCAGATTCTTTTGGGGAGTTACCCGTACAGTAACCATACCAGGAAGTACTTAATTTATTAAGGGACTGCTTTTCTTAATCTCAGTGGAGATATTTACTGATAAACAGCTACCTACGCAGCATGTTCATGTCGTTCCTAAATGAGCTTTTATCTCTCTCCCCTCACCAAAAATCAGATTCTTCTAGGAGTTCCCAGTACATTATCCTTTCCCATCTGTAATTACCTTAACAAGCTCCAGCTGTTTTTATTCTCAGAAGGTTTACTCCCTGATATACAGCTGCCTACCCCCTTCGTAAGTGCAGGTCATAAATGAGCTTTATTCTCTGTTCCCTCACCACAATCCAGATTCTTTTGGGGAGTTACCAGTACAGTAACCATACCAGGAAGTACTTAATTTATTAAGCTACTGCTTTTCTTAATCTCAGTGGAGATATTTGCTGATAAACAGCTACCTACGCAGCATGTTCATGTCGTTCCTAAATGAGCTTTAATCTCTCTCCAGTCACCAAAAATCAGATTCTTCTGAGGAGTTCCCAGTACATTATCCTTTCCCCTGTGTAATTACCTTAACAAGCTCCAGCTGTTTTTATTCTCAGAAGGTTTACTCCCTGATATACAGCTGCCTACCCCCTTCGTAAGTGCAGGTCCTAAATGAGCTTTTTTCTCTGTTCCCTCACCACAATCCAGATTCTTTTGGGGAGTTACCAGTACAGTAACCATACCAGGAAGTACTTAATTTATTAAGCTACTGCTTTTCTTAATCTCAGTGGAGATATTTACTGATAAACAGCTACCTACGCAGCATGTTCATGTCGTTCCTAAATGAGCTTTTATCTCTCTCCCCTCACCACAAATCCGATTTTTCTGAGGAGTTCCCAGTACATTATCCTTTCCCCTGTGTAATTACCTTAACAAGCTCCAGCTGTTTTTATTCTCAGAAGGTTTACTCCCTGATATACAGGTGCCTACCCCCTTCGTATGTGCAGGTCCTAAATGAGCTTTTTTCTCTGTTCCCTCACCACAATCCAGATTCTTTTGGGGAGTTACCAGTACAGTAACCATACCAGGAAGTACTTAATTTATTAAGCTACTGCTTTTCTTAATCTCAGTGGATATATTTACTGATAAACAGCTACCTACGCAGCATGTTCATGTCGTTCCTAAATGAGCTTTTATCTCTCTCCCCTCACCACAAATCAGATCCTTCTGAGGAGTTCCCAGTACATTATCCTTTCCCCTGTGTAATTACCTTAACAAGCTCCAGCTGTTTTTATTCTCAGAAGGTTTACTCCCTGATATACAGCTGCCTACCCCCTTCGTAAGTGCAGGTAATAAATGAGCTTTTTTCTCTGTTCCCTCACCACAATCCAGGTTCTTTTGGGGAGTTACCAGTACAGTAACCATACCAGGAAGTACTTAGTTTATTAAGCTACTCCTTTTCTTAATCTCAGTGGAGATATTTACTGATAAACAGCTACCTACGCAGCACGTTCTTGTCGTTCTTAAATTAGCTTTTATCTCTCTCCCCTCACCACAAATCAGATTCTTCTGAGGAGTTCCCAGTACATTATCCTTTCCCCTGTGTAATTCCCTTAACAAGCTCCAGCTGTTTTTATTCTCAGAAGGTTTACTCCCTGATATACAGCTGCAAACCCCCTTCCTAAGTGCCGGTCCTAAATGAGCTTTTTTCTCTTTTCCTTCACCACAATCCAGATTCATTTGGGGAGTTACCAGTACAGTAACCATACCAGGAAGTACTTAATTTATTAAGCTACTGCTTTTCTTAATGTCACTGGAGATATTTACTGATAAACAGCTACCTACGCAGCATGTTCATGTCGTTCATAAATGAGCTTTTATCTCTCTCCCCTCACCACAAATCAGATTCTTCTGAGGAGTTCCCAGTACATTATCCTTTCCCCTGTGTAATTACCTTAACAAGCTCCAGCTGTTTTTATTCTAAGAAGGTTTACTCCCTGATATACAGCTGCCTACCCCGGTCGTAAGTGCAGGTCCTAAATGAGCTTTTTTCTCTGTTCCCTCACCACAATCCAGATTCTTTTGGGGAGTTACCAGTACAGTAACCATACCAGGAAGTACTTAATTTATTAAGCTACTGCTTTTCTTAATCTCAGTGGAGATATTTACTGATAAACAGCTACATATGCAGCATGTTCCTGTCGTTCCTAAATGAGCTTTTATCTCTCTCCCCTCACCACAAATCAGATTCTTCGGAGGAGTTCCCAGTACTTCATCTTTTCCCCTGTGTAATTACCTTAAAAAGCTCCAGCTGTTTTTATTCTCAGAAGGTTTACTCCCTGATATACAGCTGCCTACCCCCTTTGTAAGAGCAGGTCCTAAATGAGCTTTTTTCTCTGTTCCCTCACCACAGTCCAGATTCTTTTGGGGAGTTACCAGTACAGTAACCATACCAGGAAGTACTTAATTTATTAAGCTACTGCTTTTCTTAATCTCAGTGGAGATATTTACTGATAAACACCTACCTACGCAGCATGTTCATGTCGATCCTAAATGAGCTTTTATCTCTCTCCCCTCACCACATATCAGATTCTTCTGAGTAGATCCCAGTACATTATCCTTTCCCCTGTGTACTTACCTTAACAAGCCCCAGCTGTTTTTATTCTCAGAAGGTTTACTCCTTGATATACAGCTGCCTACCCCCTTCGTAAGTGCAGGTCCTAAATGAGCTTTTTTCTCTGTTCCCTCACCACAATCCAGATTCTTTTGGGGAGTTACCAGTACAGTAACAATACCAGGAAGTACTTAATTTATTAAGCTACTGCTTTTCTTAATCTCAGTGGAGATATTTACTGATATACAGCTACCTACACAGCATGTTCATGTCGTTGCTAAATGAGCTTTTATCTCTCCCCTCACCACAAGTCAGATTCTTCTGAGGAGTTCCCAGTACATTATCCTTTCCCCTGTGTAATTACCTTAACAATCTCCAGCTGTTTTTATTCTCAGAAGGTTTACTCCCTGATATACAGCTGCCTACCCCCTTCGAAAGTGCAGATCATAAATGAGTTTTTTCTCTGTTCCCTCACCACAATCCAGATTATTTGGGGAGTTACCAGTACAGTATCCATACCAGGAAGTACTTAATTTATTAAGCTACGGCTTTTCTTAATCTCAGTGGAGATATTTACTGATAAACAGCTTCCTATGCAGCATGTTCATGTCGTTCCTAAATGAGCTTTTATCTCTCTCCCCTCACCACAAATCAGATTCTTCTGAGGAGTTCCCAGTACATTATCCTTGCCCCTGTGTAATTACCTTAACAAGCTCCAGCTGTTTTTATTCTCAGAAGGTTTACTCCCTGATATAGAGCTGCCTACCCCGTTCTTAAGTGCAGGTCCTAAATGAACTTTATTCTCTGTTCCCTCACCACAATCCAGATTCTTTTGGGGAGTTACCAGTACAGTAACCATACCAGGAAGTACTTAATTTATTAAGCTACTGCTTTTCTTAATCTCAATGGATATATTTACTGATAAACAGCTACCTACGCAGCATGTTCATGTCGTTCCTAAATGAGCTTTTATCTCTCTCCCCTCACCACAAATCAGATTCATCTGAGGAGTTACCAGTACATTATCCTTTCCCCTGTGTAATTACCTTAACAAGCTCCAGCTGTTTTTATTCTCAGACGGTTTTCTCCCTGATATACAGCTGCCTACCCCCTTCATAAGTGCAGGTCCTAAATGAGCTTTATTCTCTGTTCCCTCACCACAATCCAGATTCTTTTGGGGAGTTACCAGTACAGTAACCATACCAGGAAGTACTTAATTTATTAAGCTACTGCTTTTCTTAATCTCAGTGGAGATATTTACTGATAAACAGCTACCTACGCAGCATGTTCATGTCGTTCCTAAATGAGCTTTTATCTCTCTCCCCTCACCACAAATCAGATTCTTCTGAGGAGTTCCCAGTACATTATCGTTTCCCCTGTGTAATTACCTTAACAAGCTCCAGCTGTTTTTATTCTCAGACGGTTTACTCCCTGATATACAGCTGCCTACCCCCTTCGTAAGTGCAGGTCCTAAATGAGCTTTATTCTCTGTTCCCTCACCACAATCCAGATTCTTTTGGGGAGTTACCAGTACAGTAACCATACCAGGAAGTACTTAATTTATTAAGCTACTGCTTTTCTTAATCTCAGTGGAGATATTTACTGATAAACAGCTACCTACGCAGCATGTTCATGTCGTTCCTAAATGAGCTTTTATCTCTCTCCCCTCACCACAAATCAGATTCTTCTGAGGAGTTCCCAGTACATTATGCTTTCCCCTGTGTAATTACCTTAACAAGCTCCAGCTGTTTTTATTCTCAGAAGGTTTACTCCCTGATATACAGCTGCCTACCCCCTTCGTAAGTGCAGGTCCTAAATGAGCTTTTTTCTCTGTTCCCTCACCACAATCCAGATTCTTTTGGGGAGTTACCAGTACAGTAATCATACCAGGAAGTACTTAATTCATAAAGCTACTGCTTTTCTTAATCTCAGTGGAGATATTTACTGATAAACAGCTACCTACGCAGCATGTTCATGTCGTTCTTAAATGAGCTTTTTTCTCTGTTCCCTCACCACAATCCAGATTCTTTTGGGGAGTTACCAGTACAGTATCCATACCAGGAAGTACTTAATTTATTAAGCTGCTGCTTTTCTTAATCTCAGTGGAGATATTTACGGATAAACAGCTACGTATGCACCATGTTCATGTCGTTCCTAAATGAGCTTTTATCTCTCTCCAGTCACCAATAATCAGATTCTTCTGAGGAGTTCCCAGTACATTATCCTTTCCCCTGTGTAATTACCTTAACAAGCTCCAGCTGTTTTTATTCTCAGAAGGTTTACTCCCTGATATACAGCTGCCTACCCCCTTCGTAAGTGCAGGTCCTAAATGAGCTTTTTTCTCTGTTCCCTCACCACAATCCAGATTCTTTTGGGGAGTTACCAGTACAGTAACCATACCAGGAAGTACTTAATTTATTAAGCTACTGCTTTTCTTAATCTCAGTGGAGATATTTCCTGATAAACAGCTACCCACGCAGCATGTTCATGTCGTTCCTAAATGAGCTTTTATCTCTCTCCCCTCACCACATATCAGATTCTTCTGAGTAGTTCCCAGTACATTATCCTTTCCCCTGTGTAATTACCTTAACAAGCCCCAGCTGTTTTTATTCTCAGAAGGTTTACTCCCTGATATACAGCTGCCTACCCCCTTCGTAAGTGCAGGTCCTAAATGAGATTTTTTCTCTGTTCCCTCACCACAATCCAGATTCTTTTGGGAGTTACCAGTACAGTATCCATACCAGGAAGTACTTAATTTATTAAGCTACTGCTTTTCTTAATCTCAGTGGAGATATTTACTGATAAACAGCTTCCTACGCAGCATGTTCATGTCGTTCCTAAATGAGCTTTTATCTCTCTCCCCTCACCACAAATCAGATTCTTCTGAGGAGTTCCCAGTACATTATCCTTTCCCCTGTGTAATTACCTTAACAAGCTCCAGCTGTTTTTATTCTCAGAAGGTTTACTCCCTGATATACAGATGCCTACCCCCTTCGTAAGTGCAGGTCCTAAATGACCTTTTTTCTCTGTTCCCTCACCACAATCCAGATTCTTTTGGGGAGTTACCAGTACAGTAACCATACCAGGAAGTACTTAATTTATTAAGCTACTGCTTTTCTTAATCTCAATGGATATATTTACTGATAAACAGCTACCTAAGCAGCATGTTCATGTCGTTCCTAAATGAGCTTTTATCTCTCTCCCCTCACCACAAATCAGATTCATCTGAGGAGTTACCAGTACATTATCCATTCCCCTGTGTAATTACCTTAACAAGCTCCAGCTGTTTTTATTCTCAGACGGTTTACTCCCTGATATACAGCTGCCTACCCCCTTCGTAAGTGCAGGTCCTAAATGAGCTTTATTCTCTGTTCCCTCACCACAATCCAGATTCTTTTGGGGAGTTACCAGTACAGTAACCATACCAGGAAGTACTTAATTTATTCAGCTACTGCTTTTCTTAATCTCAGTGGAGATATTTACTGATAAACAGCTACCAACGCAGCATGTTCATGTCGTTCCTAAATGAGCTTTTATCTCTCTCCCCTCACCACAAATCAGATTCTTCTGAGGAGTTCCCAGTACATTATCCTTTCCCCTGTGTAATTACCTTAACAAGCTCCAGCTGTTTTTATTCTCAGAAGGTTTACTCCCTGATATACAGCTGCCTACCCCCTTCGTAAGTGCAGGTCCTAAATGAGCTTTTTTCTCTGTTCCCTCACCACAATCCAGATTCTTTTGGGGAGTTACCAGTACAGTAACCATACCAGGAAGTACTTAATTCATTAAGCTACTACTTTTCTTAATCTCAGTGGAGATATTTACTGATAAACAGCTATCTACACAGCATGTTCATATCGTTCCTAAAGGAGATTTTATCTCTCTCCCCTCACCACAAATCAGATTCTTCTGAGGAGTTCCCAGTACATTATGCTTTCCCCTGTGTAATTACCTTAACAAGCTCCAGCTGTTTTTATTCTCAGAAAGTTTACTCCCTGATATACAGCTGCCTACCCCCTTCGTAAGTGCAGGTCCTAAATGAGCTTTTTTCTCTGTTCCCTCACCACAATCCAGATTCTTTTGGGGAGTTACCAGTACAGTAATCATACCAGGAAGTACTTAATTCATTAAGCTACTGCTTTTCTTAATCTCAGTGGAGATATTTACTGATAAACAGCTACCTACGCAGCATGTTCATGTCGTTCTTAAATGAGCTTTTTTCTCTGTTCCCTCACCACAATCCAGATTCTTTTGGGGAGTTACCAGTACAGTATCCATACCAGGAAGTACTTAATTTATTAAGCTGCTGCTTTTCTTAATCTCAGTGGAGATATTTACGGATAAACAGCTACGTATGCACCATGTTATGTCGTTCCTAAATGAGCTTTTATCTCTCTCCCCTCACCACAAATCAGATTCTTCTGAGGAGTTCCCAGTACATTATCCTTTCCCCTGTGTAATTACCTTAACAAGCTCCAGCTGTTTTTATTCTCAGACGGTTTACTCCTGATATACAGCTGCCTACCCCCTTCGTAAGTGCAGGTCCTAAATGAGCTTTTTTCTCTGTTCCCTCACCACAATCCAGATTCTTTTGGGAGTTACCAGTACAGTAAACATACCAGGAAGTACTTAATTTATTAAGCTACTGCTTTTCTTAAACTCAGTGGAGATATTTACTGATAAACAGCTACCTACGCAGCATGTTCATGTCGTGCCTAAATGAGCTTTTATCTCTCTCACCTCACCACAAATCAGATTCTTCTGAGGAGTTTCCAGTACATTATCCTTTCCCCTGTGTAATTACCATAACAAGCTCCAGCTGTTTTTATTCTCAGAAGGTTTACTCCCTGATATACAGCTGCCTACCCCCTTCATAAGTACAGGTCCTAAATGAGCTTTTTTCTCTGTTCCCTCACAAAAATCCGGATTCTTTGGGGAGTTACCAGTACAGTAACCATACCAGGAAGTACTTAATTTATTAAGCTACTGCTTTTCTTAATGTCAGTGGAG
>NW_025959090.1:0-29957 GCF_023159225.1 Perognathus longimembris pacificus | reverse complement strand
CACAAAGGTCTCCGTACTTGATGCCAAGCTGCCTCTGCTCTTGGAGATCTGCATGACAGTGATGATGCTGCTATGAATATCATTGCTGGGTGCTAGTGTGCCTTGGTCACGGCAGGGAAGGGTCAGATATCCCTTTCCCTGGTGTCTTAGCAGAGCTTCCTGAAGGAGCCTAAAACATATGGCTGTGAGCCACGGGCACCAGGATTGCCAGCTCCTGCCTCTAGCCAGTATAATCCTTGGCTGCTCAATAGTAGGAAGTAGCAGGCAGGGATCTGGGCCAGAGAGGCCAAGGCAAGCGGGAAGACAAGAGTTAAGCAGACACTAGCGCAGAAAGGAGATGCCCAGATTCGCTGACCTGCTAACCTTGTATCTCCCTTATGCTCTGAGCAAGAGAGATGAGGTTGATTGTGAGAGAGGTGGCGGATCCATACACCAGCCACTTCCAGGACTGGCCAAGGGCAGAGGCGGTGGGGAGCTGTGTCACACGGGTTCAACCAGGATGTGGGAAGATGGAGCAGGAGGGGAGGTGGAAAGTGTATATTGCCTAGGACCCTGGCCCAAGCCGTTCCCAGCAGAATGGTCAGGGGAGGGATGTGCGGCTCTACACATCCTGTGCATCCCCGAAGGCCTGTGAGAACTAGTGAGAACTTACAGTAAACCCCAAGGGGCCCTGTGCCCTTTTTGCTATGGCAACTCCAGTTGGAACACTGGCTCAAGTCAGCAGGAGGCGCCCTAGTACCTGGCCATGTCACAGAGCTCAAACCATATGGGCACTGCCCAGAGGCTTCCAGCACCCCAGGTGCAAATGCACTGTTAGTGAGGCACCAGGAGGGCCATGCTGGCCTGTGAGCACCAACTGCCTACCTCTAAGCAGCCTCACAACCCCTCCCTTAAGGCTGTTCCTGTTGGAATGCAAATGAAAGCACACATCAACAAAGTGGGCAAGGAATGGAGAAACAAAACATCCGGCCACCCCCTGGAGGCTTTTCTGCATGTGGGTCGCATATGTGCAGTCCTTCCTGCTCAGAAAAACACAGGGCTGCTGCCTAGCAAGCCAGGCAAGGTCTTCAGGTGGTCTTGGCCAAGGGGGCAGAGGCCGTTTCCAGACCAATCGGATGTCAGTCATAAAACCAGAAGGCAGGAAAGGAGTGCCGCTTCCCTCCTACCTTTGTCACAAACCTCCTGTGCACAGAAAAGGAGCAGAGGGGCTTGGGCACAGAGCAGGCAGACAACAGATTAGATAAATGGGATTGGTGTTCACCAGAGGACTGAGAGATCCCAGGTGTGCAGAGGGTGAGAGCAGAGGGAGATTTGGAGAAGATAAGAAGGGCTAGGCCAGGGTGAGGCCGTTGTAATTTCCCCAGAAGAAGTGAAGAGGTGCATGGGGAGGTGTGCAGCCTGTGAACCTCAAGAGGTGGAGGGGGAAATTGGAAGCAGAGGCAGAGCAAAGAGGCAGTGACGCAGAGGCATGTGTGAGTTGAAAGCAGTCCAGAGCAGCAAGGCAGGGACAGGAGGGCTAGGAGAGAGAACTCGGAGGGAGTTATCAGCAAAGGAGGTATGTGTGCAGGGACAAGCCTCAGGAACTGAGCTGCAGATGGCAGGTGGTGGCTAGGAAGGCCAGGTTGGGCGCCCCACCACCCTGGGACCAAGTAGAAGGGAGAAGAGGCAAGGGATTCTGGGGCACAGGCCTGCCCCATTCTCTGGGCGCAGCGCTGGGCTTTAGGGTGTAGACCTGAGGGGTAACGAATGCCATCCTTGGTTGGGGCACTACTGGGGCGTAATCATGTGGTCCTGTTACATTGACATTTCTGCCTTGATTGCTTTCCGAAGAGTTTGTTGCTACCCAGGTCTCCGAAGCTGAATGGTTCAGGGAATGGGAGACTGGTGAGGACAGCAGGGGGAGGCCCAAGTGCCAATGGACTGTCCAGTAAGCAGCGCTGGGCTCCTTAGCCACGCCCACCACGAGAACAACACCCTGGACTTGAGCAAGTAGGACACAGTCCTCGAAAACCCCTTTAGCACTTTCCAAGCCACTGTGTACTGGGTTGCGCTCACGTGGTGCGTGTGTGTGCCCCTGCTTGCCTACATGCGTGCGTTCCTGATGCTGTACAAGAGTGCTGCTTCCTAAGCCTAAGTCTGCATATGTGCAAATAGGTATGTGGATGTAGATCAGGAGGACCCGGCACAGTGTGTTATAGTGAGCATGTGGGGGTGGCGGGAGGAAGAGAGAGAAAGAGAGAGAGAGAGAGTCGGCTCGCCTGTGAGGAATTTTTTGGTCATGTGCGGTTGTATGAGTGTGTCAGGTATGAGGTTGGACAGAGGGAGTTCAAAGTGTTTACACGTTACTTGTTTTTTGAAGTTCCCGGAAACCAATCATATGGCGAAGGCTCCCCTCTTGTGCTGTCCGCTACACAAAGGTCTCCGTACTTGATGCCAAGCTGCCTCTGCTCTTGGAGATCTGCATGACAGTGATGATGCTGCCTATGAATATCATTGCTGGGTGCTAGTGTGCCTTGGTCACGGCAGGGAAGGGTCAGATATCCCTTTCCCTGGTGTCTTAGCAGAGCTTCCTGAAGGAGCCTAAAACATATGGCTGTGAGCCACGGGCACCAGGATTGCCAGCTCCTGCCTCTAGCCAGTATAATCCTTGGCTGCTCAATAGTAGGAAGTAGCAGGCAGGGATCTGGGCCAGAGAGGCCAAGGCAAGCGGGAAGACAAGAGTTAAGCAGACACTAGCGCAGAAAGGAGATGCCCAGATTCGCTGACCTGCTAACCTTGTATCTCCCTTATGCTCTGAGCAAGAGAGATGAGGTTGATTGTGAGAGAGGTGGCGGATCCATACACCAGCCACTTCCAGGACTGGCAAGGGCAGAGGCGGTGGGGAGCTGTGTCACACGGGTTCAACCAGGGATGTGGGAAAGATGGAGCAGGAGGGGAGGTGGAAAGTGTATTTGCCTAGGACCCTGGCCCAAGCCGTTCCCAGCAGAATGGTCAGGGGAGGGATGTGCGGCTCTACACATCCTGTGCATCCCCGAAGGCCTGTGAGGAACTAGTGAGAACTTACAGTAAACCCCCAAGGGGCCCTGTGCCCTTTTTGCTGTGGCAACTCCAGTTGGAACACTGGCTCAAGTCAGCAGGAGGCGCCTAGTATCTGGCCATGTCACAGAGCTCCAAACCATATGGGCACTGCCCAGAGGCTTCCCAGCACCCCAGGTGCAAATGCAGCTGTTAGTGAGGCACCAGGAGGCCATGCTGGCCTGTGAGCACCAACTGCCTACCTCTAAGCAGCCTCACTACCCCTCCCTTAAGGCTGTTCCTGTTGGAATGCAAATGAAAGCACACATCAACAAAGTGGGCAAGGAATGGAGAAACAAAACATCCGGCCACCCCTGGAGGCCTTTTCTGCATGTGGGTCGCATATGTGCAGTCCTTCCTGCTCAGAAAAACACAGGGCTGCTGCCTAGCAAGCCAGGCAAGGTCTTCAGGTGGTCTTGGCCAAGGGGGCAGAGGCCGTTTCCAGACCAATCGGATGTCAGTCATAAAACCAGAAGGCAGGAAAGGAGTGCCGCTTCCCTCCTACCCTTTGTCACAAACCGTCCTGTGCACAGAAAAGGAGCAGAGGGGCTTGGGCACAGAGCAGGCAGACAACAGATTAGATAAATGGGGATTGTGTTCACCAGAGGACTGAGAGATCCCAGTGTGGCAGAGGGTGAGAGCAAGAGGGAGATTTGGAGAAGATAAGAAGGGCTAGGCCAGGGTGAGGCCGTTGTAATTTCCCCAGAAGAAGTGAAGAGGTGCATGGGGAGGTGTGCAGCCTGTGAACCTCAAGAGGTGGAGGGGGAAATTGGGAAGCAGAGGCAGAGGCAAAGAGGCAGTGACGCAGAGGCATGTGTGAGTTGAAAGCAGTCCAGAGCAGCAAGGCAGGGACAGGAGGGCTAGGAGAGAGAACTCGGAGGGAGTTATCAGCAAAGGAGGTATGTGTGCAGGGGACAAGCCTCAGGAACTCAGCTGCAGATGGCAGGTGGTGGCTAGGAAGGCCAGGTTGGGCGCCCCACCACCCTGGGACCAAGTAGAAGGGAGAAGAGGCAAGGGATTCTGGGCACAGGCCTGCCCCATTCTCTGGGCGCAGCGCTGGGCTTTAGGTTGTAGACCTGAGGGGTAACGAATGCCATCCTTGGTTGGGGCACTACTGGGGCGTAATCATGTGGTCCTGTTACATTGACATTTCTGCCTTGATTGCTTTCCCGAAGAGTTTGTTGACTACCCAGGTCTCCGAAGCTGCATGGTTCAGGGAATGGGAGACTGGTGAGGACAGCAGGGGAGGCCCAAGTGCCAATGGACTGTCCAGTAAGCAGCGCTGGGCTCTTTAGCCACGCCCACCACGAGAACAACACCCAGGACTTGAGCAAGTAGGACACAGTCCTCGAAAACCCCTTAGCACCTTCCAAGCCACTGTGTACTGGGTGCGCTCACGTGTGCGTGTGTGTGCCCCTGCTTGCCTACATGCGTGTGTTCCTGATGCTGTACAAGAGTGTGCTTCCTAAGCCTAAGTCTACATATGTGCAAATAGGTATGTGGATGTAGATCCAGGAGGACCCGGCACAGTGTGTTTATAGTGAGCATGTGGGGGTGGCGGGGAGGAAGAGAGAGAAAGAGAGAGAGAGAGAGAGAGGCCGCTCGCCTGTGAGGAATTTTTTGTTCATGTGCGGTTGCATGAGTGTGTCAGGTATGAGGTTGGACAGAGGGAGTTCAAAGTGTTTACACGTTACTTGATTTTGAAGTTACCGGAAAACCAATCATATGGCGAAGGCTCCCCTCTTGTGCTGTCCTCTACACAAAGGTCTCCGTACTTGATGCCAAGCTGCCTCTGCTCTTGGAGATCTGCATGACAGTGATGCTGCTCGCCTATGAATATCATTGCTGGGTGCTAGTGTGCCTTGGTCACGGGCAGGGAAGGGTCAGATATCCCTTTCCCTGGTGTCTTAGCAGAGCTTCCTGAAGGAGCCTAAAACATATGGCTGTGAGCCACGGGCACCAGGATTGCCAGCTCCTGCCTCTAGCCAGTATAATCCTTGGCTGCTCAATAGCAGGAAGTAGCAGGCAGGGATCTGGGCCAGAGAGGCCAAGGCAAGCGGGAAGACAAGAGTTAAGCAGACACTAGCGCAGAAAGGAGATGCCCAGATTCGCTGACCTGCTAACCTTGTATCTCCCTTATGCTCTGAGCAAGAGAGATGAGGTTGATTGTGAGAGAGGTGGCAGATCCATCCACCAGCCACTTCCAGGACTGGCAAGGGCAGAGGCGGGTGGGGAGCTGTGTCACACGGGTTCAACCAGGATGTGGGAAGATGGAGCAGGAGGGGAGGTGGAAAGTGTATTTGCCTAGGACCCTGGCCCAAGCCGTTCCCAGCAGAATGGTCAGGGGAGGGATGTGCGGCTCTACACATCCTGTGCATCCCCGAAGGCCTGTGAGAAACTAGTGAGAACTTACAGCAAACCCCCAAGGGGCCCTGTGCCCTTTTTGCTATGGCAACTCCAGTTGGAACACTGGCTCAAGTCAGCAGGAGGCGCCTAGTACCTGGCCATGTCACAGAGCTCCAAACCATATGGGCACTGCCCAGAGGCTTCCCAGCACCCCAGGTGCAAATGCACTGTTAGTGAGGCACCAGGAGGCCCTGCTGGGCCTGTGAGCACCAACTGCCTACCTCTAAGCAGCCTCACTACCCCTCCCTTAAGGCTGTTTCTGTTGGAATGCAAATGAAAGCACACATCAACAAAGTGGGCAAGGAATGGAGAAACAAAACATCCGGCCACCCCCTGGAGGCTTTTCTGCATAGTGGGTCGCATATGTGCAGTCCTTCCTGCTCAGAAAAACACAGGGCTGCTGCCTAGCAAGCCAGGCAAGGTCTTCAGGTGGTCTTGGCAAGGGGACAGAGGCCGTTTCCAGACCAATCGGATGTCAGTCATAAAACCAGAAGGCAGGAAAGGAGTGCCGCGTCCCTCCTACCTTTGTCACAAACCTCCTGTGCACAGAAAAGGAGCAGAGGGGCTTGGGCACAGAGCAGGCAGACAACAGATTAGATAAATGGGGATTGGTGTTCACCAGAGGACTGAGAGATCCCAGGTGTGCAGCGGGTGAGAGCAGGAGGGAGATTTGGAGAAGATAAGAAGGGCTAGGCCAGGGTGAGGCAGTTGTAATTTCCCCAGAAGAAGTGAAGAGGTACATGGGGAGGTGTGCAGCCCTGTGAACCTCAAGAGGAGGAGGGGGAAATTGGGAAGCAGAGGCAGAGCAAAGAGGGCAGTGACGCAGAGGCATGTGTGAGTTGAAAGCAGTCCAGAGCAGCAAGGCACGGACAGGAGGGCTAGGAGAGAGAACTCGGAGGGAGTTATCAGCAAAGGAGGTATGTGTGCAGGGGACAAGCCTCAGGAATCAGCTGCAGATGGCAGGTGGTGGCTAGGAAGGCCAGGTTGGGCGCCCCACCACCCTGGGACCAAGTAGAAGGGAGAAGAGGGCAAGGATTTCTGGGGCACAGGCCTGCCCCATTCTCTGCGCGCAGCGCTGGGCTTTAGGGTGTAGACCTGAGGGGTAACGAATGCCATCCTTGGTTGGGGCACTACTGGGCGTAATCATCTGGTCCTGTTACATTGACATTTCTGCCTTGATTGCTTTCCCGAAGAGTTTGTTGCTACCCAGGTCTCCGAAGCTGCATGGTTCAGGGAATGGGACACTGGGTGAGGACAGCAAGGGGAGGCCCAAGTGCCAATGGACTGTCCAGTAAGCAGCGCTGGGCTCCTTAGCCACGCCCACCACGAGAACAACACCCTGGACTTGAGGCAAGTAGGACACAGTCCTCGAAAACCCCTTAGCACCTTCCAAGCCACTGTGTACTGGGTGCGCTCACGTGTGCGTTTGTGTGCCCCTGCTTGCCTACATGCGTGCGTTCCTGATGCTGTTCAAGAGTGTGCTTCCTAAGCCTAAGTCTGCATATGTGCAAATAGGTATGTGGATGTAGATCCAGGAGGACCCGGCACAGTGTGTTATAGTGAGCATGTGGGGGGTGGCGGGGGAGGAAGAGAGAGAAAGAGAGAGAGAGAGAGTCGGCTCCCCTGTGAGGAATTTTTTGTTCATGTGCGGTTGTATGAGTGTGTCAGGTATGAGGTTGGACAGAGGGAGTTCAAAGTGTTTACACGTTACTTGTTTTTTGAAGTTCCCGGAAACCAATCATATGGCGAAGGCTCCCCTCTTGTGCTGTCCTCTACACAAAGGTCTCCGTACTTGATGCCAAGCTGCCTCTGCTCTTGGAGATCTGAATGACAGTGATGATGCTGCCTATGAATATCATTGCTGGGTGCTAGTGTGCCTTGGTCACGGCAGGGAAGGGTCAGATATCCCTTTCCCTGGTGTCTTAGCAGAGCTTCCTGAAGGAGCCTAAAACATATGGCTGTGAGCCACGGGCACCAGGATTGCCAGCTCCTGCCTCTAGCCAGTATAATCCTTGGCTGCTCAATAGCAGGAAGTAGCAGGCAGGGATCTGGGCCAGAGAGGCCAAGGCAAGCGGGAAGACAAGAGTTAAGCAGACACTAGCGCAGAAAGGAGATGCCCAGATTCGCTGACCTGCTAACCTTGTATCTCCCTTATGCTCTGAGCAAGAGAGATGAGGTTGATTGTGAGAGAGGTGGCGGATCCATACACCAGCCACTTCCAGGACTGGCAAGGGCAGAGGCGGTGGGGAGCTGTGTCACACGGGTTCAACCAGGATGTGGGAAGATGGAGCAGGAGGGGAGGTGGAAAGTGTATTTGCCTAGGACCCTGGCCCAAGCCGTTCCCAGCAGAATGGTCAGGGGAGGGATGTGCGGCTCTACACATCCTGTGCATCCCCGAAGGCCTGTGAGAACTAGTGAGAACTTACAGCAAACCCCCAAGGGGCCCTGTGCCCTTTTTGCTATGGCAACTCCAGTTGGAACACTGGCTCAAGTCAGCAGGAGGCGCCTAGTACCTGGCCATGTCACAGAGCTCCAAACCATATGGGCACTGCCCAGAGGCTTCCCAGCACCCCAGGTGCAAATGCACTGTTAGTGAGGCACCAGGAGGCCCTGCTGGCCTGTGAGCACCAACTGCCTACCTCTAAGCAGCCTCACTACCCCTCCCTTAAGGCTGTTCCTGTTGGAATGCAAATTGAAAGCACACATCAACAAAGTGGGCAAGGAATGGAGAAACAAAACATCCGGCCACCCCCTGGAGGCCTTTTCTGCATAGTGGGTCGCATATGTGCAGTCCTTCCTGCTCAGAAAAACACAGGGCTGCTGCCTAGCAAGCCAGGCAAGGTCTTAAGGTGGTCTTGGCCAAGGGGGCAGAGGCCGTTTCCAGACCAATCGGATGTCAGTCATAAAACCAGAAGGCAGGAAAGGAGTGCCGCTTCCCTCCTACCTTTGTCACAAACCTCCTGTGCACAGAAAAGGAGCAGAGGGGCTTGGGCACAGAGCAGGCAGACAACAGATTAGATAAATGGGGATTGGTGTTCACCAGAGGACTGAGAGATCCAGGTGTGCAGAGGGTGAGAGCAGAGGGAGATTTGGAGAAGATAAGAAGGGCTAGGCCAGGGTGAGGCAGTTGTAATTTCCCCAGAAGAAGTGAAGAGGTGCATGGGGAGGTGTGCAGCCTGTGAACCTCAGAGAGGAGGAGGGGGAAATTGGGAAGCAGAGGCAGAGGCAAAGAGGCAGTGACGCAGAGGCATGTGTGAGTTGAAAGCAAGTCCAGAGCAGCAAGGCAGGGACAGGAGGGCTAGGAGAGAGAACTCGGAGAGAGTTATCAGCAAAGGAGGTATGTGTGCAGGGGACAAGCTCAGGAACTCAGCTGCAGATGGCAGGTGGTGGCTAGGAAGGCCAGGTTGGGCGCCCCACCACCCTGGGACCAAGTAGAAGGGAGAAGAGGCAAGGATTATTGGGGCACAGTCCTGCCCATTCTCTGCGCTCAGCGCTGGGCTTTAGGGTGTAGACCTGAGGGGTAACGAATGCCATCCTTGGTTGGGGCACTACTGGGGCGTAATCATCTGGTCCTGTTACATTGACATTTCTGCCTTGATTGCTTTCCCGAAGAGTTTGTTGCTACCCAGGTCTCCGAAGCTTGCATGGTTCAGGGAATGGGAGACTGGTGAGGACAGCAAGGGGAGGCCCACTTGCCAATGGACTGTCCAGTAAGCAGCGCTGGGCTCCTTAGCCACGCCAACCACGAGAACAACACCCTGGACTTGAGCAAGTAGGACACAGTCCTCGAAAACCCCTTAGCACTTTCCAAGCCACTGTGTACTGGGTGCGCTCACGTGTGCGTGTGTGTGCCCCTGCTTGCCTACATGCTGTGCGTTCCTGATGCTGTACAAGAGTGTTGCTTCTAAGCCTAAGTCTGCATATATGCAAATAGGTATGTGGATGTAGATCCAGGAGGACCCGGCACAGTGTGTTATAGTGAGCATGTGGGGGTGGCGGGGAGGAAGAGAGAGAAAGAGAGAGAGAGAGAGTCGGCTCGCCTGTGAGGAATTTTTTGGTCATGTGCGGTTGTATGAGTGTGTCAGGTATGAGGTTGGACAGAGGGAGTTCAAAGTGTTTACACGTTACTTGTTTTTTGAAGTTCCCGGAAACCAATCATATGGCGAAGGCTCCCCTCTTGTGCTGTCCGCTACACAAAGGTCTCCGTACTTGATGCCAAGCTGCCTCTGCTCTTGGAGATCTGCATGACAGTGATGATGCTGCCTATGAATATCATTGCTGGGGTGCTAGTGTGCCTTGGTCACGGCAGGGATGGGTCAGATATCCCTTTCCCTGGTGTCTTAGCAGAGCTTCCTGAAGGAGCCTAAAACATATGGCTGTGAGCCACGGGCACCAGGATTGCCAGCTCCTGCCTCTAGCCAGTATAATCCTTGGCTGCTCAATAGCAGGAAGTAGCAGGCAGGGATCTGGGCCAGAGGAGGCCAAGGCAAGCGGGAAGACAAGAGTTAAGCAGACACTAGCGCAGAAAGGAGATGCCCAGATTCGCTGACCTGCTAACCTTGTATCTCCCTTATGCTCTGAGCAAGAGAGATGAGGTTGATTGTGAGAGAGGTGGCGGATCCATACACCAGCCACTTCCAGGACTGGCAAGGGCAGAGGCGGTGGGGAGCTGTGTCACACGGGTTCAACCAGGATGTGAGAAGATGGAGCAGGAGGGGAGGTGGAAAGTGTATTTGCCTAGGACCCTGGCCCAAGCCGTTCCCAGCAGAATGGTCAGGGGAGGGATGTGCGGCTCTACACATCCTGTGCATCCCCGAAGGCCTGTGAGAACTAGTGAGAACTTACAGCAAACCCCCAAGGGGCCCTGTGCCCTTTTTGCTATGGCAACTCCAGTTGGAACACTGGCTCAAGTCAGCAGGAGGCGCCTAGTCACCTGGCCATGTCACAGAGCTCCAAACCATATGGGCACTGCCCAGAGGCTTCCCAGCACCCCAGGTGCAAATGCACTGTTAGTGAGGGCACCAGGAGGCCCTGCTGGCCTGTGAGCACCAACTGCCTACCTCTAAGCAGCCTCACTACCCCTCCCTTAAGGCTGTTCCTGTTGGAATGCAAATGAAAGCACACATCAACAAAGTGGGCAAGGAATGGAGAAACAAAACATCCGGCCACCCCCTGGAGGCTTTTCTGCATAGTGGGTCGCATATGTGCAGTCCTTCCTGTCAGAAAAAACACAGGGCTGCTGCCTAGCAAGCCAGGCAAGGTCTTCAAGGTGGTCTTGGCCAAGGGGGGCAGAGGCCGTTTCCAGACCAATCGGATGTCAGTCATAAAACCAGAAGGCAGGAAAGGAGTGCCGCTTCCCTCCTACCTTTGTCACAAACCTCCTGTGCACAGAAAAGGAGCAGAGGGGCTTGGGCACAGAGCAGGCAGACAACAGATTAGATAAATGGGGATTGGTGTTCACCAGAGGACTGAGAGATCCCAGGTGTGCAGAGGGTGAGAGCAGAGGGAGATTTGGAGAAGATAAGAAGGGCTAGGCCAGGGTGAGGCAGTTGTAATTTCCCCAGAAGAAGTGAAGAGGTGCATGGGGAGGTGTGCAGCCTGTGAACCTCAAGAGGAGGAGGGGAAAATTGGAAGCAGAGGCAGAGGCAAAGAGGCAGTGACGCAGAGGCATGTGTGAGTTGAAAGGCAGTCCAGAGCAGCAAGGCAGGGACAGGAGGGGCTAGGAGAGAGAACTCGGAGAGAGTTATCAGCAAAGGAGGTATGTGTGCAGGGGACAAGCCTCAGGAACTCAGCTGCAGATGGCAGGTGGTGGCTAGGAAGGCCAGGTTGGGCGCCCCACCACCTGGGACCAAGTAGAAGGGAGAAGAGGCAAGGATTATTGGGGCACAGTCCTGCCCCATTCTCTGGCGCTCAGCGCTGGGCTTTAGGGTGTAGACCTGAGGGGTAACGAATGCCATCCTTGGTGGGGCACTACTGGGGCGTAATCATCTGGTCCTGTTACATTGACATTTCTGCCTTGATTGCTTTCCCGAAGAGTTTGTTGCTACCCAGGTCTCCGAAGCTGCATGGTTCAGGGAATGGGAGACTGGTGAGGACAGCAAGGGGAGGCCCACTTGCCAATGGACTGTCCAGTAAGCAGCGCTGGGCTCCTTAGCCACGCCAACCACGAGAACAACACCCTGGACTTGAGCAAGTAGGACACAGTCCTCGAAAACCCCTTAGCACTTTCCAAGCCACTGTGTACTGGGTGCGCTCACGTGTGCGTGTGTGTGCCCCTGCTTGCCTACATGCGTGCGTTCCTGATGCTGTACAAGAGTGTGCTTCCTAAGCCTAAGTCTGCATATGTGCAAATAGGTATGTGGATGTAGATCCAGGAGGACCCGGCACAGTGTGTTATAGTGAGCATGTGGGGGTGGCGGG
The DNA here is from genome assembly GCF_023159225.1 of Perognathus longimembris pacificus. Classification (NCBI taxonomy): domain Eukaryota; kingdom Metazoa; phylum Chordata; class Mammalia; order Rodentia; family Heteromyidae; genus Perognathus; species Perognathus longimembris. The sequence goes on along the minus strand of NW_025959090.1, from coordinate 18,056 downwards.
GAGGAAGAGAGAGAAAGAGAGAGAGAGAGAGTCGGCTCGCCTGTGAGGAATTTTTTGGTCATGTGCGGTTGTATGAGTGTGTCAGGTATGAGGTTGGACAGAGGGAGTTCAAAGTGTTTACACGTTACTTGTTTTTTGAAGTTCCCGGAAACCACTCATATGGCGAAATCTCCCCTCTTGTGCTGTCCGCTACACAAAGGTCTCCGTACTTGATGCCAAGCTGCCTCTGCTCTTGGAGATCTGCATGACAGTGATGATGCTGCCTATGAATATCATTGCTGGGTGCTAGTGTGCCTTGGTCACGGCAGGGAAGGGTCAGATATCCCTTTCCCTGGTGTCTTAGCAGAGCTTCCTGAAGGAGCCTAAAACATATGGCTGTGAGCCACGGGGCACCAGGATTGCCAGCTCCTGCCTCTAGCCAGTATAATCCTTGGCTTGCTCAATAGTAGAAGTAGCAGGCAGGGATCTGGGCCAGAGAGGCCAAGGCAAGCGGGAAGACAAGAGTTAAGCAGACACTAGCGCAGAAAGGAGATGCCCAGATTCGCTGACCTGCTAACCTTGTATCTCCCTTATGCTCTGAGCAAGAGAGATGAGGTTGATTGTGAGAGAGGTGGCGGATCCATACACCAGCCACTTCCAGGACTGGCAAGGGCAGAGGCGGTGGGGAGCTGTGTCACAGCGGGTTCAACCAGGATGTGGGAAGATGGAGCAGGAGGGGAGGTGGAAAGTGTATTTGCCTAGGACCCTGGCCCAAGCCGTTCCCAGCAGAATGGTCAGGGGAGGGATGTGCGGCTCTACACATCCTGTGCATCCCCGAAGGCCTGTGAGAACTAGTGAGAACTTACAGTAAACCCCCAAGGGGCCCTGTGCCCTTTTTGCTATGGCAACTCCAGTTGGAACACTGGCTCAAGTCAGCAGGAGGCGCCTAGTACCTGGCCATGTCACAGAGCTCCAAACCATATGGGCACTGCCCAGAGGCTTCCCAGCACCCAGGTGCAAATGCACTGTTAGTGAGGCACCAGGAGGCCATGCTGGCCTGTGGAGCACCAACTGCCTACCTCTAAGCAGCCTCACAACCCCTCCCTTAAGGCTGTTCCTGTTGGAATGCAAATGAAAGCACACATCAACAAAGTGGGCAAGGAATGGAGAAACAAAACATCCGGCCCACCCCCTGGAGGCTTTTCTGCATGTGGGTCGCATATGTGCAGTCCTTCCTGCTCAGAAAAACACAGGGCTGCTGCCTAGCAAGCCAGGCAAGGTCTTCAGGTGGTCTTGGCCAAGGGGGCAGAGGCCGTTTCCAGACCAATCGGATGTCAGTCATAAAACCAGAAGGCAGGAAAGGAGTGCCGCTTCCCTCCTACCTTTGTCACAAACCTCCTGTGCACAGAAAAGGAGCAGAGGGGCTTGGGCACAGAGCAGGCAGACAACAGATTAGATAAATGGGGATTGGTGTTCACCAGAGGACTGAGAGATCCCAGGTGTGCAGAGGGTGAGAGCAGAGGGAGATTTGGAGAAGATAAGAAGGGCTAGGCACAGGGTGAGGCCGTTGTAATTTCCCAGAAGAAGTGAAGAGGTGCATGGGGAGGTGTGCAGCCTGTGAACCTCAAGAGGTGGAGGGGGAAATTGGGAAGCAGAGGCAGAGGCAAAGAGGCAGTGACGCAGAGGCATGTGTGAGTTGAAGCAGTCCAGAGCAGCAAGGCAGGGACAGGAGGCTAGGAGAGAGAACTCGGAGGGAGTTATCAGCAAAGGAGGTATGTGTGCAGGGGACAAGCCTCAGGAACTGAGCTGCAGATGGCAGGTGGTGGCTAGGAAGGCCAGGTTGGGCGCCCCACCACCCTGGGACCAAGTAGAAGGGAGAAGAGGCAAGGGATTCTGGGGCACAGGCCTGCCCCATTCTCTGGGCGCAGCGCTGGGCTTTAGGGTGTAGACCTGAGGGGTAACGAATGCCATCCTTGGTTGGGGCACTACTGGGGCGTAATCATGTGGTCCTGTTACATTGACATTTCTGCCTTGATTGCTTTCCCCGAAGAGTTTCGTTGCTACCCAGGTCTCCGAAGCTGAATGGTTCAGGGAATGGGAGACTGGTGAGGACAGCAGGGGGAGGCCCAAGTGCCAATGGACTGTCCAGTAAGCAGCGCTGGGCTCCTTAGCCACGCCCACCACGAGAACAACACCCTGGACTTGAGCAAGTAGGACACAGTCCTCGAAAACCCCTTAGCACTTTCCAAGCCACTGTGTACTGGGTGCGCTCAAGTGTGCGTGTGTGTGCCCCTGCTTGCCTACGAGGGTGCGTTCCTGATGCTGTACAAGAGTGTGCTTCCTAAGCCTAAGTCTGCATATGTGCAAATAGGTATGTGGATGTAGATCCAGGAGGACCCGGCACAGTGTGTTATAGTGAGCATGTGGGGGTGGCGGGGAGGAAGAGAGAGAAAGAGAGAGAGAGAGAGTCGGCTCGCCTGTGAGGAATTTTTTGGTCATGTGCGGTTGTATGAGTGTGTCAGGTATGAGTTGGACAGAGGGAGTTCAAGAGTGTTTACACGTTTACTTGTTTTTTGAAGTTCCCGGAAACCAATCATATGGCGAAGGCTCCCCTCTTGTCTGTCCGCTACAACAAAGGTCTCCGTACTTGATGCCAAGCTGCCTCTGCTCTTGGAGATCTGCATGACAGTGATGATGCTGCCTATGAATATCATTGCTGGGTGCTAGTGTGCCTTGGTCACGGCAGGGAAGGGTCAGATATCCCTTTCCCTGGTGTCTTAGCAGAGCTTCCTGAAGGAGCCTAAAACAATATGGCTGTGAGCCACGGGCACCAGGATTGCCAGCTCCTGCCTCTAGCCAGTATAATCCTTGGCTGCTCAATAGTAGGAAGTAGCAGGCAGGGATCTGGGCCAGAGAGGCCAAGGCAAGCGGGAAGACAAGAGTTAAGCAGACACTAGCGCAGAAAGGAGATGCCCAGATTCGCTGACCTGCTAACCTTGTATCTCCCTTATGCTCTGAGCAAGAGAGATGAGGTTGATTGTGAGAGAGGTGGCGGATCCATACACCAGCCACTTCCAGGACTGGCAAGGGCAGAGGCGGGTGGGGAGCCTGTGTCACACGGGTTCAACCAGGATGTGGGAAGATGGAGCAGGAGGGGAGGTGGAAAGTGTATTTGCCTAGGACCCTGGCCCAAGCCGTTCCCAGCAGAATGGTCAGGGGAGGGATGTGCGGCTCTACACATCCTGTGCATCCCCGAAGGCCTGTGAGAACTAGTGAGAACTTACAGTAAACCCCCAAGGGGCCCTGTGCCCTTTTTGCTGTGGCAACTCCAGTTGGAACACTGGCTCAAGTCAGCAGGAGGCGCCTAGTATCTGGCCATGTCACAGAGCTCCAAACCATGATGGGCACTGCCCAGAGGCTTCCCAGCACCCCAGGTGCAAATGCACTGTTAGTGAGGCACCAGGAGGCCATGCTGGCCTGTGAGCACCAACTGCCTACCTCTAAGCAGCCTCACTACCCCTCCCTTAAGGCTGTTCCTGTTGGAATGCAAATGAAAGCACACATCAACAAAGTGGGCAAGGAATGGAGAAACAAAACATCCGGCCACCCCCTGGAGGCTTTTCTGCATGTGGGTCGCATATGTGCAGTCCTTCCTGCTCAGAAAAACACAGGGCTGCTGCCTAGCAAGCCAGGCAAGGTCTTCAGGTGGTCTTGGCCAAGGGGGCAGAGGCCGTTTCCAGACCAATCGGATGTCAGTCATAAAACCAGAAGGCAGGAAAGGAGTGCCGCTTCCTCCTACCTTTGTCACAAACCTCCTGTGCACAGAAAGGAGGCAGAGGGGCTTGGGCACAGAGCAGGCAGACAACAGATTAGATAAATGGGGATTGGTGTTCACCAGAGGACTGAGAGATCCCAGGTGTGCAGAGGGTGAGAGCAGAGGGAGATTTGGAGAAGATAAGAAGGGCTAGGCCAGGGTGAGGCCGTTGTAATTTCCCCAGAAGAAGTGAAGAGGTGCATGGGGAGGTGTGCAGCCTGTGAACCTCAAGAGGTGGAGGGGGAAATTGGGAAGCAGAGGCAGAGGCAAAGAGGCAGTGACGCAGAGGCATGTGTGAGTTGAAAGCAGTCCAGAGCAGCAAGGCAGGGACAGGAGGGCTAGGAGAGAGAACTCGGAGGGAGTTATCAGCAAAGGAGGTATGTGTGCAGGGACAAGCCTCAGGAACTCAGCTGCAGATGGCAGGTGGTGGCTAGGAAGGCCAGGTTGGGCGCCCCACCACCCTGGGACCAAGTAGAAGGGAGAAGAGGCAAGGGATTCTGGGCACAGGCCTGCCCCATTCTCTGGCGCAGCGCTGGGCTTTTAGGTTGTAGACCTGAGGGGTAACGAATGCCATCCTTGGTTGGGGCACTACTGGGGCGTAATCATGTGGTCCTGTTACATTGACATTTCTGCCTTGATTGCTTTCCCGAAGAGTTTGTTGCTACCCAGGTCTCCGAAGCTGCATGGTTCAGGGAATGGGAGACTGGTGAGGACAGCAGGGGGAGCCCAAGTGCCAATGGACTGTCCAGTAAGCAGCGCTGGGCTCTTTAGCCACGCCCACCACGAGAACAACACCCTGGACTTGAGCAAGTAGGACACAGTCCTCGAAAACCCCTTAGCACCTTCCAAGCCACTGTGTACTGGGTGCGCTCACGTGTGCGTGTGTGTGCCCCTGCTTGCCTACATGCGTGTGTTCCTGATGCTGTACAAGAGTGTGCTTCCTAAGCCTAAGTCTACATATGTGCAAATAGGTATGTGGATGTAGATCCAGGAGGACCCGGCACAGTGTGTTATAGTGAGCATGTGGGGGTGGCGGGGAGGAAGAGAGAGAAAGAGAGAGAGAGAGAGAGAGGCCGCTCGCCTGTGAGGAATTTTTTGTTCATGTGCTGTTGCATGAGTGTGTCAGGTTATGAGGTTGGACAGAGGGAGTTCAAAGTGTTTACACGTTACTTGATTTTGAAGTTACCGGAAACCAATCATATGGCGAAGGCTCCCCTCTTGTGCTGTCCTCTACACAAAGGTCTCCGTACTTGATGCCAAGCTGCCTCTGCTCTTGGAGATCTGCATGACAGTGATGCTGCTGCCTATGAATATCATTGCTGGGTGCTAGTGTGCCTTGGTCACGGCAGGGAAGGTCAGATATCCCTTTCCCTGGTGTCTTAGCAGAGCTTCCTGAAGGAGCCTAAAACATATGGCTGTGAGCCACGGGCACCAGGATTGCCAGCTCCTGCCTCTAGCCAGTATAATCCTTGGCTGCTCAATAGCAGGAAGTAGCAGGCAGGGATCTGGGCCAGAGAGGCCAAGGCAAGCGGGAAGACAAGAGTTAAGCAGACACTAGCGCAGAAGGAGATGCCCAGATTCGCTGACCTGCTAACCTTGTATCTCCCTTATGCTCTGAGCAAGAGAGATGAGGTTGATTGTGAGAGAGGTGGCAGATCCATCCACCAGCCACTTCCAGGACTGGCAAGGGCAGAGGCGGTGGGGAGCTGTGTCACACGGGTTCAACCAGGATGTGGGAAGATGGAGCAGGAGGGGAGGTGGAAAGTGTATTTGCCTAGGACCCTGGCCCAAGCCGTTCCCAGCAGAATGGTCAGGGGAGGGATGTGCGGCTCTACACATCCTGTGCATCCCCGAAGGCCTGTGAGAACTAGTGAGAACTTACAGCAAACCCCCAAGGGGGCCCTGTGCCCTTTTTGCTATGGCAACTCCAGTTGGAACACTGGCTCAAGTCAGCAGGAGGCGCCTAGTACCTGGCCATGTCACAGAGCTCCAAACCATATGGGCACTGCCCAGAGGCTTCCCAGCACCCCAGGTGCAAATGCACTGTTAGTGAGGCACCAGGAGGCCCTGCTGGCCTGTGAGCACCAACTGCCTACCTCTAAGCAGCCTCACTACCCCTCCCTTAAGGCTGTTTCTGTTGGAATGCAAATGAAAGCACACATCAACAAAGTGGGCAAGGAATGGAGAAACAAAACATCCGGCCACCCCCTGGAGGCTTTTCTGCATAGTGTGGTCGCATATGTGCAGTCCTTCCTGCTCAGAAAAACACAGGGCTGCTGCCTAGCAAGCCAGGCAAGGTCTTCAGGTGGTCTTGGCCAAGGGGACAGAGGCCGTTTCCAGACCAATCGGATGTCAGTCATAAAACCAGAAGGCAGGAAAGGAGTGCCGCGTCCCTCCTACCTTTGTCACAAACCTCCTGTGCACAGAAAAGGAGCAGAGGGGCTTGGGCACAGAGCAGGCAGACAACAGATTAGATAAATGGGGATTGGTGTTCACCAGAGGACTGAGAGATCCCAGGTGTGCAGAGGGTGAGAGCAGAGGGAGATTTGGAGAAGATAAGAAGGGCTAGGCCAGGGTGAGGCAGTTGTAATTTCCCCAGAAGAAGTGAAGAGGTACATGGGGAGGTGTGCAGCCTGTGAACCTCAAGAGGAGGAGGGGGAAATTGGGAAGCAGAGGCAGAGGCAAAGAGGCAGTGACGCAGAGGCATGTGTGAGTTGAAAGCAGTCCAGAGCAGCAAGGCACGGACAGGAGGGCTAGGAGAGAGAACTCGGAGGGAGTTATCAGCAAAGGAGGTATGTGTGCAGGGGACAAGCCTCAGGAACTCAGCTGCAGATGGCAGGTGGTGGCTAGGAAGGCCAGGTTGGGCGCCCCACCACCCTGGGACCAAGTAGAAGGGAGAAGAGGCAAGGATTTCTGGGGCACAGGCCTGCCCCATTCTCTGCGCGCAGCGCTGGGCTTTAGGGTGTAGACCTGAGGGGTAACGAATGCCATCCTTGGTTGGGGCACTACTGGGGCGTAATCATCTGGTCCTGTTACATTGACATTTCTGCCTTGATTGCTTTCCCGAAGAGTTTGTTGCTACCCAGGTCTCCGAAGCTGCATGGTTCAGGGAATGGGACACTGGTGAGGACAGCAAGGGGAGGCCCAAGTGCCAATGGACTGTCCAGTAAGCAGCGCTGGGCTCCTTAGCCACGCCCACCACGAGAACAACACCCTGGACTTGAGCAAGTAGGACACAGTCCTCGAAAACCCCTTAGCACCTTCCAAGCCACTGTGTACTGGGTGCGCTCACGTGTGCGTTTGTGTGCCCCTGCTTGCCTACATGCGTGCGTTCCTGATGCTGTTCAAGAGTGTGCTTCCTAAGCCTAAGTCTGCATATGTGCAATAGGTATGTGGATGTAGATCCAGGAGGACCCGGCACAGTGTGTTATAGTGAGCATGTGGGGGTGGCGGGGAGGAAGAGAGAGAAGAGAGAGAGAGAGAGTCGGCTCCCCTGTGAGGAATTTTTTGTTCATGTGCGGTTGTATGAGTGTGTCAGGTATGAGGTTGGACAGAGGGAGTTCAAAGTGTTTACACGTTACTTGTTTTTTGAAGTTCCCGGAAACCAATCATATGGCGAAGGCTCCCCTCTTGTGCTGTCCCTCTACACAAAGGTCTCCGTACTTGATGCCAAGCTGCCTCTGCTCTGGAGATCTGAATGACAGTGATGATGCTGCCTATGAATATCATTGCTGGGTGCTAGTGTGCCTTGGTCACGGCAGTGGAAGGGTCAGATATCCCTTTCCCTGGTGTCTTAGCAGAGCTTCCTGAAGGAGCCTAAAACATATGGCTGTGAGCCACGGGCACCAGGATTGCCAGCTCCTGCCTCTAGCCAGTTATAATCCTTGGCTGCTCAATAGCAGGAAGTAGCAGGCAGGGATCTGGGCCAGAGAGGCCAAGGCAAGCGGGAAGACAAGAGTTAAGCAGACACTAGCGCAGAAAGGAGATGCCCAGATTCGCTGACCTGCTAACCTTGTATCTCCCTTATGCTCTGAGCAAGAGAGATGAGGTTGATTGTGAGAGAGGGTGGCGGATCCATAACACCAGCCACTTCCAGGACTGGCAAGGGCAGAGGCGGTGGGGAGCTGTGTCACACGGGTTCAACCAGGATGTGGGAAGATGGAGCAGGAGGGGAGGTGGAAAGTGTATTTGCCTAGGACCCTGGCCCAAGCCGTTCCCAGCAGAATGGTCAGGGGAGGGATGTGCGGCTCTACACATCCTGTGCATCCCCGAAGGCCTGTGAGAACTAGTGAGAACTTACAGCAAACCCCCAAGGGGCCCTGTGCCCTTTTTGCTATGGCAACTCCAGTTGGAACACTGGCTCAAGTCAGCAGGAGGCGCCTAGTACCTGGCCATGTCACAGAGCTCCAAACCATATGGGCACTGCCCAGAGGCTTCCCAGCACCCCAGGTGCAAATGCACTGTTAGTGAGGCACCAGGAGGCCCTGCTGGCCTGTGAGCACCAACTGCCTACCTCTAAGCAGCCTCACTCCCCTCCCTTAAGGCTGTTCCTGTTGGAATGCAAATGAAAGCACACATCAACAAAGTGGGCAAGGAATGGAGAAACAAAACATCCGGCCACCCCCTGGAGGCTTTTCTGCATAGTGGGTCGCATATGTGCAGTCCTTCCTGCTCAGAAAAACACAGGGCTGCTGCCTAGCAAGCCAGGCAAGGTCCTTAAGGTGGTCTTGGCCAAGGGGGCAGAGGCCGTTTCCCAGACCAATCGGATGTCAGTCATAAAACCAGAAGGCAGGAAAGGAGTGCCGCTTCCCTCCTACCTTTGTCACAAACCTCCTGTGCACAGAAAAGGAGCAGAGGGGCTTGGGCACAGAGCAGGCAGACAACAGATTAGATAAATGGGGATTGGTGTTCACCAGAGGACTGAGAGATCCCAGGTGTGCAGAGGGTGAGAGCAGAGGGAGATTTGGAGAAGATAAGAAGGGCTAGGCCAGGGTGAGGCAGTTGTAATTTCCCCAGAAGAAGTGAAGAGGTGCATGGGGAGGTGTGCAGCCTGTGAACCTCAAGAGGAGGAGGGGGAAATTGGGAAGCAGAGGCAGAGGCAAAGAGGCAGTGACGCAGAGGCATGTGTGAGTTGAAAGCAGTCCAGAGCAGCAAGGCAGGGACAGGAGGGCTAGGAGAGAGAACTCGGAGAGAGTTATCAGCAAAGGAGGTATGTGTGCAGGGGACAAGCCTCAGGAACTCAGCTGCAGATGGCAGGTGGTGGCTAGGAAGGCCAGGTTGGGCGCCCCACCACCCTGGGACCAAGTAGAAGGGAGAAGAGGCAAGGATTATTGGGGCACAGTCCTGCCCCATTCTCTGCGCTCAGCGCTGGGCTTTAGGGTGTAGACCTGAGGGGTAACGAATGCCATCCTTGGTTGGGGCACTACTGGGGCGTAATCATCTGGTCCTGTTACATTGACATTTCTGCCTTGATTGCTTTCCCGAAGAGTTTGTTGCTACCCAGGTCTCCGAAGCTGCATGGTTCAGGGAATGGGAGACTGGTGAGGACAGCAAGGGGAGGCCCACTTGCCAATGGACTGTCCAGTAAGCAGCGCTGGGCTCCTTAGCCACGCCAACCACGAGAACAACACCCTGGACTTGAGCAAGTAGGACACAGTCCTCGAAAACCCCTTAGCACTTTCCAAGCCACTGTGTACTGGGTGCGCTCACGTGTGCGTGTGTGTGCCCCTGCTTGCCTACATGCGTGCGTTCCTGATGCTGTACAAGAGTGTGCTTCCTAAGCCTAAGTCTGCATATATGCAAATAGGTATGTGGATGTAGATCCAGGAGGACCCGGCACAGTGTGTTATAGTGAGCATGTGGGGGTGGCGGGGAGGAAGAGAGAGAAAGAGAGAGAGAGAGAGTCGGCTCGCCTGTGAGGAATTTTTTGGTCATGTGCGGTTGTATGAGTGTGTCAGGTATGAGGGTTGGACAGAGGGAGTTCAAAGTGTTTACACGTTACTTGTTTTTTGAAGTTCCCGGAAACCAATCATATGGCGAAGGCTCCCCTCTTGTGCTGTCCGCTACACAAAGGTCTCCGTACTTGATGCCAAGCTGCCTCTGCTCTTGGAGATCTGCATGACAGTGATGATGCTGCCTATGAATATCATTGCTGGGTGCTAGTGTGCCTTGGTCACGGCAGGGAAGGGTCAGATATCCCTTTCCTGGTGTCTTAGCAGAGCTTCCTGAAGGAGCCTAAAACATATGGCTGTGAGCCACGGGCACCAGGATTGCCAGCTCCTGCCTCTAGCCAGTATAATCCTTGGCTGCTCAATAGCAGGAAGTAGCAGGCAGGGATCTGGGCCAGAGAGGCCAAGGCAAGCGGGAAGACAAGAGTTAAGCAGACACTAGCGCAGAAAGGAGATGCCCAGATTCGCTGACCTGCTAACCTAGTATCTCCCTTATGCTCTGAGCAAGAGAGATGAGGTTGATTGTGAGAGAGGTGGCGGATCCATACACCAGCCACTTCCAGGACTGGCAAGGGCAGAGGCGGTGGGGAGCTGTGTCACACGGGTTCAACCAGGATGTGAGAAGATGGAGCAGGAGGGGAGGTGGAAAGTGTATTTGCCTAGGACCCTGGCCCAAGCCGTTCCCAGCAGAATGGTCAGGGGAGGGATGTGCGGCTCTACACATCCTGTGCATCCCCGAAGGCCTGTGAGAACTAGTGAGAACTTACAGCAAACCCCCAAGGGGCCCTGTGCCCTTTTTGCTATGGCAACTCCAGTTGGAACACTGGCTCAAGTCAGCAGGAGGCGCCTAGTACCTGGCCATGTCACAGAGCTCCAAACCATATGGGCACTGCCCAGAGGCTTCCCAGCACCCCAGGTGCAAATGCACTGTTAGTGAGGCACCAGGAGGCCCTGCTGGCCTGTGAGCACCAACTGCCTACCTCTAAGCAGCCTCACTACCCCTCCCTTAAGGCTGTTCCTGTTGGAATGCAAATGAAAGCACACATCAACAAAGTGGGCAAGGAATGGAGAAACAAAACATCCGGCCACCCCTGGAGGCTTTTCTGCATAGTGGGTCGCATATGTGCAGTCCTTCCTGCTCAGAAAAACACAGGGCTGCTGCCTAGCAAGCCAGGCAAGGTCTTCAGGTGGTCTTGGCCAAGGGGGCAGAGGCCGTTTCCAGACCAATCGGATGTCAGTCATAAAACCAGAAGGCAGAAAGGAGTGCCGCTTCCCTCCTACCTTTGTCACAAACCTCCTGTGCACAGAAAAGGAGCAGAGGGGCTTGGGCACAGAGCAGGCAGACAACAGATTAGATAAATGGGGATTGGTGTTCACCAGAGGACTGAGAGATCCCAGGTGTGCAGAGGGTGAGAGCAGAGGGAGATTTGGAGAAGATAAGAAGGGCTAGGCCAGGGTGAGGCAGTTGTTAATTTCCCCAGAAGAAGTGAAGAGGTGCATGGGGAGGTGTGCAGCCTGTGAACCTCAAGAGGAGGAGGGGGAAATTGGGAAGCAGAGGCAGAGGCAAAGAGGCAGTGACGCAGAGGCATGTGTGAGTTGAAAGCAGTCCAGAGCAGCAAGGCAGGGACAGGAGGGCTAGGAGAGAGAACTCGGAGAGAGTTATCAGCAAAGGAGGTATGTGTGCAGGGGACAAGCCTCAGGAACTCAGCTGCAGATGGCAGGTGGTGGCTAGGAAGGCCAGGTTGGGCGCCCCACCACCCTGGGACCAAGTAGAAGGGAGAAGAGGCAAGGATTATTGGGGCACAGTCCTGCCCCATTCTCTGCGCTCAGCGCTGGGCTTTAGGGTGTAGACCTGAGGGGTAACGAATGCCATCCTTGGTTGGGGCACTACTGGGGCGTAATCATCTGGTCCTGTTACATTGACATTTCTGCCTTGATTGCTTTCCCGAAGAGTTTGTTGCTACCCAGGTCTCCGAAGCTGCATGGTTCAGGGAATGGGAGACTGGTGAGGACAGCAAGGGGAGGCCCACTTGCCAATGGACTGTCCAGTAAGCAGCGCTGGGCTCCTTAGCCACGCCAACCACGAGAACAACACCCTGGACTTGAGCAAGTAGGACACAGTCCTCGAAAACCCCTTAGCACTTTCCAAGCCACTGTGTACTGGGTGCGCTCACGTGTGCGTGTGTGTGCCCCTGCTTGCCTACATGCGTGCGTTCCTGATGCTGTACAAGAGTGTGGCTTCCTAAGCCTAAGTCTGCATATGTGCAAATAGGTATGTGGATGTAGATCCAGGAGGACCCGGCACAGTGTGTTATAGTGAGCATGTGGGGGTGGCGGGGAGGAAGAGAGAGAAAGAGAGAGAGAGAGAGTCGGCTCGCCTGTGAGGAATTTTTTGTTCATGTGCGGTTGCATGAGTGTGTCAGGTATGAGGTTGGACAGAGGGAGTTCAAAGTGTTTACACGTTACTTGTTTTTTGAAGTTCCCGGAAACCAATCATATGGCGAAGGCTCCCCCCTTGTGCTGTCCGCTACACAAAGGTCTCCGTACTTGATGCCAAGCTGCCTCTGCTCTTGGAGATCTGCATGACAGTGATGATGCTGCCTATGAATATCATTGCTGGATTATTGGATAGAGGATATCCCTGTTCAATCCAAGTTAATCAAAGTGGTTTATAGAGAAATCCAGCTCATAGTATTTTAACAGTACTTATTAACTATTGAATACAGATTGGTTGTTATTTTGAAATTGTATTTTTAGGAACACCAAATCTAATTTTATATACAGTTATACCAAGTATCTGTGTATAATTGTGAACTTCTAAGATTTACACAACAGTGCTTGGTAAGGTCTGCTTTGGGTCTTAAACAGTGCTCACAGGTTCTCTTAGATAGGCATTCCCAATCCAATGGGCAGAAGAAACACAAGATGGCAAACAATGCAGTCATATCTCCCACTCAAAACAAGCAGGAAGCAGAGCAGTCAATCAAAGACATAGAAGAGAACCCTCAAATGCTCTACAAAGTCTACTGATAAACATGTTAAATGAAAAGTTTGAATCCATCCATACATCAATCCATCCATAAAGTAATAGATGATTTCATGGCCTCACAAAGAGAAAGATAAATGAACTTCAAGAATCATATGAAAAGATAACTACCCAGCTAAAGATTGAGAGACAGCACTCAAAACCAAATTAATAATGTAAAGATGTCCATGCAGGACCTAAGAGATACTTCTAGCAAGGACATGGAAATCATCAGGAAAGACCAGTCTGAAGGAAAAGAGATTCAAAATCAAGTAACTAGCCTACAGTCTCAAGTAGGTGAAGCAGAGGATCAAATCTCAGGAGCTGAAGATTCCCTAGAATCTATGGAGAAATGTCACACAAAAATACAAAACCAATCCAATCGATAAAACAGATCACTCCAGGATCTCCAAGACACAAGCAGGAAGCACTATTTGAGGCGAATAGGAATTGAGAAAAACCAGGAGAAAGAAGTTAATGGAATATGCAACCTATTTAACAGAATATTAGCCAAGAACTTCCCAACTATCCAGGAAGGTAGGCCGATACAGATACAAGAAGCATTTAGAACCCCAAAGCGACCAGATCAGAATAGGACATCCCACTGACACATTGTGATCATAACAGGATCAGTAGAGTCCAAGGAAAGAATCCTTAAAGATGTTACGGAGAAGAAAGTAATCACAAATAAAGGAAAAGCAAGCAGAATTACCCCCAGACTTCTCAGCAGAGACCATGAAAAGCAAGGGGATCCTGGAATGAGGTATGCCAAACCCTAATAATAATAAATATCAACCAAGAATGCTGTACCCAGCTAAACTCTCATTCATAGCTGAAGGTCAAATAAAAGTCTTCCACAGGAAGGAAAAACTGAAACAATGTATCTCCACCAAACCAGCTTTACAGAAAATCCTCAAAGATGTACTATACAGGGAAAATAATCAAGATCCCAATACAGACAGAGAAATGAACCCTAAATAGAAAACCAGAATATTAGATCAAGAATTGGGAAGACACAGCTTTTAACAAGATAGCTACAATGAAAGGACAAATGATCATCTCTCAAACCTAACTCTCGACATTAATGGACTTAATTCTTCATTCAAACGACATTAGGCTCATTACTTGGATCAAACATCAAGATCCGTCTTTCTGCTGCCTCCAAGAGACACATCTATCTAGCAAAAGCAAACTTCTTCTAAAGGTGAAAGGCTGGAATAAAATCTACCAATAAATGGCCCCCAAATGCAGGCTGGAGTGGAATTCTAGCATCAGATAAAATCGACTTCAAATGAAAAATGGTAAGAAGAGACAAAGAAGGTTACTACATACTAATAAAGCGATGTCTCCTACAGAGGATATAACCATCTTAAATATCCACACACCAAATACAGGAGAACCCAACTTCATCAAACCAACACTACTGACTCTAAAATCACTCATAGTCCCAAACACATTGATTGTTGGAGACTTTAACACTCCACTGTCACCTCTGGACAGACCAACAGGCCAAAAACTGACCAAAGAATCCACAGAACTAATCAACTGCATAGACCAACTAGACTTAACCAACATCTACAGAATATTCCATCAAGCAATACCAGAATACACATTCTTTTCAGCAGCCCATGAAACATTCTCCAAAATATATCACATCTTAGGGCACAAAGAAAATCTGTACAAATTCAGAAGTATCAAAATCATTCCCTGCCTTCCCTCAGACCACAATAGATTAAAATTAAAGCTCAACTCAAACAGCCACCACACAAAATGATACAATCCATGGAGACTAAGCAACACACTGCTGAACCATCAGTGGGGTCATTGAAGAAATTAGAACCAGTAATTCAATATTTATGGCATTCAACCAAGGTGAGTGCACAAAGTACCACCTCCTTTGGGACACAGCAAAGGCAGTACTCAGACGAAAATTTATATCTGAGTGCCTACAACCAACAATCTGGATAAACAGCAACTCAACAACTTACGGAATCACCTTAATCTTCTCAAAAGAGAACAAGAAGCCATACCCCCCAAGTCAATAGATGGAAGCAAATAATTAAAATCGAATCAGAATTAAATATACCTGAGAGGGAGAAAAAAACCATCGCAACAATCAACAAAACAAAGACTTGGTTCTTTGAGAATATTAACAAGATAGTCAAATTCCTAGCAAACCTGACCAAAAAACGATGGCAGCACACCCACATAAACAAGATCCGAGATAAAACAGGTAACATCACCACAGAAACAACCAAAATTCAGAACACAATAAGGGACTATTTTGCAAACCTTTGTGCCAACAAATTCGAGAACCTGGAAGAAATGGATGATTTTCTAGAAAAAATTGATACCCCCAAACTCAACCATGAAGATTTAAACCTTCTAAACAGACTCATACCCAGCCTTGAAATAGAAACAGCAATAAGTGATTTCCCATCAGAGAAAAGCCCATGTCCAGATGGATTCACAGCAGAATTCTACAAGGCTTTCAATACAGAAGTCACACCAATATTTTTCAAAATCTTCAATGAAATTGAAAGAGAACGTTCACTACCAGACTTATTCTATGAAGCCAGTATAGCCCTCATCCCAAAACCAGGCAGGGACTCATCAACAAAACAGAACTATAGAACGATTTCCCTGATGAACATAGATGCAAAAATTCTCAACAAAATTCTGTCCAATCGACTTCAACAGGTCATCAAAAATATCATACACCATGTTCAAACTGGATCCATCCCAGGGATGCAAAGTTGGTTCAATATACGCAAGTCAATTAATGTAATCCACCACATCAACCAGAGCAAGGTAAAGAACCACATGGTTATATCTCTGGATGCAGAAAAGGCGTTCGATAAAATCCAGTACCCATTATGATAAAAATCCTGGAGAAATTGGGATTCCAAGGAACATTCCTGAATATAATAAAGGCAGTTTATTACAAACCAACAGCAAGCATAATTCTAAATGGTGTAAAGCCAAAGCCATTCCTTTGAAAATCAGGAGCAAGATTGAGATGTCTGCTCTCTCCCCTCCTCTTTAACATTCCTATCCAGAGCAATTAGGCAAGAAGAAAACAAAAAGGGGATCCAAATAGGAAAAGATGAAGTTAAGCTTTCTCTCTTTGCAGATTACATGATCCTATAACCTAACGAACACCATAGACTCTACTCCCTAGCTACTAGAGCAGATCCAAAACTTTGGCAAAGTTGCAGGATATAAAATAAACCCTCGAAAATCAACAGCCTTTCTATATGCTAATAACACGAAGACAGAGGCTGAAGTCAGGAAAGCAACTCCCTTTGCAATAGTCTCAAAAACATAAAATACCTAGAAATAACCTTAACCAAAGAAGTGAAAGACCTCTATGATTAGACTGTTTGGTGTAAGTGAACTGAACATCTCCGTGGGGGGGGGGGAAGGAAAGGGGGAGGAGGGAGAGGGGTATGAGGGACAAGGTAACAAACTGTACAAGAAATGTATCCAGTGCCTAAAATATGAAACTGTAACCTTTCTGTACATCACTTTAATAATAAAAATTTGAAAAAAAAAAAAAAAAAGAACTAAGGAAATGGAAAAACCTCCATGCTCCTCGATTGGGAAGATTAATATAGTCAAAATGGCAATATTGCCAAAAGCTATCTACAAATTCCATGCAATACCCACTAATATCCCAACACCATTTTTAATGAAATTGAGGAAGCAATCCAGAAATTTATATGGAAAAATAAATCGACCCCCCGACTAGCAAAAAACAATCCTAAGCAGAAAGAACATGCCGGAGGAATTACAATACCAAACTTCAAGCTGTATTTATAAAGCTATAGCAATAAAAACAGCTTGGAATTGGCAATGGAACAGGCCTGAAGACCAATGGAACAGAATTGAAGATCCAGCAGTGAACACACAGAACTAAGCCCCCTTAATCTTTGATAGAGGAGCTAAAAAAAATACGATGGAAAGAAAGATAGCCTCTTTAACAAATGGTGATGGCAAAACTGGTTCAACACCCACAACAAAGCAAAATTAGATCCTTATATATCATCCTGCACCAAAATCAATTCCACATGGATCAAAGATCTTGAAATTATAACAGATACCTTGAAAGCACTAAAAGAAGTAGGAGAAACACTTGGGCTCCTTGGCACAGGACAGACCTTCCTTAACAAAGAGCCATAAATGCTACAAATCACAAAAAGGACGAGCAAATGGGATTGCATCAAATTGCTGAGCTTCTGCAGGGCAAAGGGACATAGCTCACAAGATGAATGGAAAGCCTACAGATTGGGAAAGATCTTTATCAGCCATACAATGAACAAAGACCTCATATCTAAAATATATGCAGAACTACAAAAAATTAAATTCCTCCAAAACAAAACCGTAAAGAACCAACAGCAACCTCAACAAGTGGGCTAAAGACTTACAAAGAGACTTCTCTGATGAGGAAATGAGAATGGCCAAGAGTCATATGAAAAAGTGCTCTACATCTCTGGCCATAAAAGAAAGGCAAATCAAAAACAACACTGAGATTCCATCTCACCCCAGTAAGAATGACCTATATCAAGAAAACTAACAATAATAAATGTTGGAGGGGATGTGGACAAAAGGGAACCCTACTTCATCGTTGGTGGGAATGTAAACTTGTTTCAGCCACTCTAGCAAGTGGTATGGAGATTTCTCAGAAGGTAAACATAGAGCTCCCTTATGATCCAGCAGCCCCACATTTGGCATCTACCCAAAGACCACAGAGAAGAACACACAAAAGCCACCAGCACAACAATATTCATCACAGCACAATTTGGCATAGCTAAAATATGGATCCCACCCAGTAACGCTCAGTAGATGAATGGATCAGGAAAGTGTGGGTACATATACACAATGGAATTTCATACCTCTGTCTCAAAGAATGACATTGCCGCATTTGTAAGGAAATGAAAGGACTTGGAAAAAATTATCCTAAGTGAAGTGAGCCAGACCCAAAGAAACATGGATTCTATGCTATGAATAGGATTCCCTATTCTCATAGGGAAATAGTTAGCTCAGGTTTAGGCTAGTCACAGCAGAGGATCACAAGAGCCCAACAGCAATACTCTTATGAACACATAAGATGAGGCTAAGTGAAACAACCTCCATTTTATGAAACAACTGTTATATCACTGCTGTAATTACTTTCAACATGCCATGTGTAACTGTAGCTTCTACTGTTGATGATGCTCTTGTATCCCCTTCCTGCGGTTGTACCTTCACTATCAGTTTATCTTATTTGAGTACTTTGGAAACTGTAATA